>NC_055959.1:15175985-15225985 GCF_018492685.1 Alosa sapidissima | reverse complement strand
AATAGGAGGGGACTTTGATCCTTTATCTCCAGAGTCAACATTGACTCACAGAGACACACTCCACTGTACCGACCTGACCCGCTACCCTACATTCCAGCCCCAAAACCCTTTGTTTGTCTTCAAGGTTAACAATAACAAGCTACTTCTGATATTTTTGTTTAATACGTGTGCCAACATGAGAAAAGGAGAATGCATCTGTTCCGCTGTACAAGGGAACATGGCTTCAACTTGTGAACATGTGCCAGTGATCTTTCGCCAGAGTTTCAGGGAGCGTCGCCTCTACAGTTAAACTGATCACTGAAGCTAAAGGGCCAGAGCAGTGCAGTAAACAGCCCAAGGGCGTAAGTTTGGTCTCAGCTTTGCTGGGGACACATTCACAACTCCTGTTGTCACAATACCAACATAATTGTTTCAATACCAATAGCAAGTGAAGAATCGCGATTTCGATGCTATTGCGATTTTTTTTCAATTTTATTTGGTTTGTGTGATTTGTGAGATCATTCACATCAGTGGCAATCATAGAATTTGATTGACCCTCCACACACACACACATAGAAAGTGATGGTTGTCATAGGCTATTTTGGAATTCATATAAACTATAAACTTATATTGTTAATTATTTATAGTATTTTATGATCTGCATGATTACTAATAGCTAAACATATTTAGTCATTTGAATAAATCATATTGATATTTAAATGATTAGGCTACACTTGTCTTTAATATCATCACTTGTGGTGTGTAAATCTAATTGAGTGCTTGTCACTTTAAGAGGAACGTGAACGCAATTAGCTTTCAGTCTCACGGTTTTAGGCTAGTGAAAAATAGTTTTGCAAGTGCAAGGATATGTGGATTCAATTAATCATGTTTGCAATGTCATTAGATAAAATAAATGTTCAAAAAACTAACAAGTCAAAGAATTTTTTTCTGGAATGAGATCATAGAAGAGATAAGTGTCTCGCAATGTTCATTTTTATGAGTATGGAAACGCAACAGTTTATCTTTTATTTCTTTGCATTGTGCAGGCTACATTCACAAATACATTAGCGTACATAAACAGAATATAGGAACAGGAAAATGTCTCGGATCCATTGTTTATTGCGACTGCAAGATTGGTAGCCCAATAGGCCTATATCACGGCAGCCCACGGGCAGCTGAAGTAGGGCTGTTCAATTTCCTGTTGGCAGGCAAACCACAGGTGTTCCTAAAAACATTAACGAGGCCTCTGGTTGAAGTAACTGTGGCCGAATCTGACACTTAATTTTGGACAAAGGCGTCTGCTAAATCCATAACCATAACCATAACCATAATTAAACACCTGTGCTTACACAGGAACAGGACTGTTCACTTCCTACTTTGGCTGCCGTGATAAAGGCCTATTAGCCTAACAGTCAGTGATGGTGACTTCTATTCTGTGCCTATATGCGACTGTCCGTGCGGCACACCCTTAGCCTATTCAACATGACTCCTAACTTTGGTTGGAAGATTACAGAAGCTAGGTTTAGCTGTGACAATATCCTGGGTAATATCCTAACAGCTAATGCTATTTTACACAGTAAAATCCGCATTTGAAAGCCTGGTCACCAGTTGCCAGTTTGTATGGCTAGTTATTTTGCCTAGACTGAATAATGAAAAAGCTTCGTATTTTTGGGTGGCATAGCTGATCTACAAACCACAAAAAGGGGCAAACATGTATGCTGAAGGGCAAAGGGAATATCACAATGTTTTACTCTGGCCTTTTATGGAATAGGCTATGTATTGGCAGACAGCCCTAACTTACCATTGTCGTTGACACGTCATTGTGTCGTGCTGGCTGTCGGAATCAGCAGCACAAATGAGTTCGCTAAAATATTGGTGGGGACAATTTTGTCATCTTAAAATATTGATTAGGACTAGTCCTTAGCGTCCCACCCTAAATCTACGCCCATGAAACAGCCTATAGACCTCTGCCATACTGACCTGCGGTAGTTAAGATTTAGGAGGGGCGGTATACTGTGATAAAACAAGGAGATCCTCAGAATGACATATCTCTATCCAGAAATTACAGAGTACCACCGAGTTGCTGAAGAGACCTCCAGAGACATAGCTAAATATGGCTGCTACCACAAGTCTTCCATGCCTATACTGAAGCACGCGTAGATGTTGATCTACACACTCAAAATACATAATGATTGTGCTTTCATACATGCAAAGATGTGTATGCATGCATGTGTGTGTGTATGTGTGCACACAATTCTGTGCATCACTGTGTGAAGATTTGAGTGTGTGCTTATCCCAAAGCATTACAAATAGATAGGGGTTATGTCTGAATAAACAGAGACATAATAAAGGCTAAACTCACTCACCACTGACAGTGGGTGTGTCTCTGGTACGTGTGCAAATCAGCTGCAATGTTATTAGAGACCATTGGATCCATGTATGGGAATCATTAACCAAATGTGGGAGTGGAAGAGAGTCGCCCGTAGGGAACCACCAATGTTCACGCCGTGCAGAGTGAGTTTGGGCACAAATCCTCTAAGCACAGCCTGAGTCTAGCTACGACATGTCTACCTCTACTCTGACTTCACCTAATGCAGGAATATATGCACACACACACACACACTCACACACACACAGACACACACACACACACAGACACACAGACACACACAGACACACACACACACACACACAGACACACAGACACACACACAGACACACACACAGACACACACACACTTTAACGCTAACAAAGAAGCTTTACTAGGCAGGCCATAAGACCACATGTGTCCAGTTCACCAGTCTTGCTGTCCATCACCCACCATAGCTGGGTTTGTCCTGCAGTGAGTGGTGCCCTAACTGTTCACTGAGTGTGTGTGTGTGTGTGTGTGTGTGTGTCTGCATCTTCTTGTCAGCCCTGTTTGCCTGACAGACAAGGGACAGGAGCACTGAGGTGGAATGAAAGAATGATGCCAGGCCCACTTCCCTTTCATCATTAGATCCACTCTTCTAATGCTGCTCTCTGCTTCCCCTTCATCTGTCCTTTTCAACATCCCTCCATCATTCCTCCACCCTGCCTTTCTGCAATTCCTATCCAATTACTAGCTCTACTTTTCTATACCTCTTCTTTAATCACTCTACATTCCTTCAATTCCACTCTATTCCTTCTTGTTTAGTGTCTCTTTCTCCCAACCTCTATATATAATGTGTCCAGATGTGTGCATCCTCAGCTCTCAGGGTGAGTGTGGTATGTGTGTGTATGTGTGTGTGTGTGTGTGTGTGTGTGTGTGTGTGTATGCCTAAGCTAACCTCTGTGCTGTGTGGGCCTCTGTATGAGTAGTGAGCCTGCCTCTGGCCACTGGGTGTGTGTTTGCTTGAGTGCACACACAGCTTGGCACACCTCAGCTGTGAGGTTTGTTTAAAATGGGCGTTCTCCAACACACACACACACACATCATCCTCTTCTCCAAAATGAAAAACTAACAAATCAGTCACTAACACTGAATCCCTTTCAGTTACATCATTACCTATAAGGTGACCCGTATGTAACAAGATCCAGACATTACAGGCTTTATACACGTCAAACCGACATTGCACAAAAGATTGGGGTGGATTCTGTCGGGCTGGCTTTATTGTTTTCTGATAAGGTCTCTCAGTCTCAGCCACGCAGTCTCTGGGTCATCGATTTCCTTAACGCGCTCTTAAGGGCCATAAAACGCATTATCGCTTGAGATGGGCAGCTCTCCCCCCTGTTGTACAGATCCACACATTCAAGAACAAACATAATAACATTTAGCAGACCCCACCCTGCTACAGACTGGGGGAGCTTAACCCATCTCAACATTCTATGACATTCCAAAACATTTGACATCACGCTTGCTTGACAGTCAGTGGGCATGCTGTAAAGGAACGACGGATGTTTACATCAGTAAGCGGCATCACAACGCCATGTGTCATTTCTCAGGCAAACATCAACAACTTATACCCCATCGACGGCTAATATCCCACCGGCGAACAGGTGACTCAATTGAATGTCATTGTGCTGTTGGGAACCTCAAATAGAGCCGAATTCGGACACGTTCCGATATTGTTGGTAGGTAGCCTACATGTTAGTTTTTATGCAGAATAGGTCGCATTAGCTAGCTAGCACTGTGCTTAAAACTTATCTGGCTAGACACTTATGCCTCAGGATATTTAGGTGGAAGGTGCCAGATACTAAACAAGCAGGAAAGACAGAAAGTTCACCAGTGAGCGTGATAAAGAGATGGTTAACAGTTCACCTTAGTCAAATGGTTGGCAGTCTCTGGTCAACTGAGGCCATTATTCTTGGCTTACGCACGAATGGGCTAAGGATAATTTCGCTTTGCAATCACCTTGCTGACTTGGCCTACGTGGTCAACATCTGTCGAAATATATACAGCGCTTTTGTGGCTAGCCTGTTTGGATTTTGGCTTAGCTGAACCACTGATGGCCACTGGTTAGTGCCTCTCCTCCGAGTACCCAGTAAGATTGTGCGTACAATGTTTTAACCTCTATTTCAGTTCACACTTCACAGACCAATTTAGCTGCCCCGAGGAAAGAGCCACGATTAGGTTTGCTTTGAATCCACCCATTGTATGCGACTCTGACACGTCAGATCTCTACCACGCCATGTTCAAGCGCAGCCCAGGCCACACACACTTTCCCTCGCTGTGTCATAACACAGGTATCGCTAGCTATATAAAGAAGAAGATGCAACCTGAAACGAACGCGCCAAAAACAAATTAACAGACTGATTTTGTTTGTCAAGATGGACGGTCGATAGTCACAGTAGCCACAAGTTTCCATAGCGACTCTCCTGAATAACCTGCTTGGTCTGCCAGCCAACAATTCTCTCATTTTCACCGTGTTTACCTTGAACTAAGGATTTGCTTTGTGGTGAATTACGAACTGCTGTGTCACTTTGAATGTGTTCATTGTAGCACGATGATAAAAATCCAAAAATCATAAATTATACCAAGAGGTAGCCTACATCAGCTAGTGTTAGCATGTATTTTGGTTGCTAGCTAGTAGCTTACCTTGTCCAGACAATTCACTTTTTCCGTGGGGTACACGACTTTGTTACATCTGCCACACAACGGATTCATGATTGAAATCGAAGTTCGCAAAATCCCGAATAAAACGAATGCCTTTGGTATTTACATATAAAGAAAATACAATTGAAGATCGTCAGATTCACGTATGGATGATGAATTAATTTTCCGGTCTTTGAGGTGGCTGTTGATGTTCTTTCACCGCTGGCTGTCAGCGCACGGATTTCAGACGCGGAAAGCGCGAGCACGCGCGTCTCTGGGTTGTGACGCGCGCACGACCGAAGCAAGTGGGGCGTTCCATTTCCAAAGGGAATTTAACTGTAAAGAAGTCTAAATTACATTATCATAACAGTAGCATATTTACTGGTAAGCACGTGTATGAAACATTCCCCGTGTCTGTTTTGGGGGACTTAGTCGAGAAAGCATTTTCTGGAATGCCTTCACTGGTACAGGAATGCGGAAGTTGTGGCTACAGCAGAATCAGTCTTCTGTGTAAAATTTAATGTAGCCTTCCCCTGAACATCATCACTAAATAATTTGATTGTAGCTAATGTTTTCACGAAAGCTGGCGAATATAATGTCAAAACATTCACATGACAGATCTCTGGCAGTCCCAGTTCCAATTGGGTCCCCGTAGACATCCTATTGTGACTGAAATGGTAAGGGTCAATCAATCTGCTCCCCTTCACAAATCTTCATAAAGATGCAATACATTATTCCAACGAACGAAGCAAACTGTTTAGTGAAACCACTGTTCCTGGCTACAGCGAGATAGGCCTTCTGCAATCTCACTAAGAGGCTCTTCGGTGAGGTGCAGAGCACAATCAATCATCTGTCTTCACAAATATGACAATAGGGCTATATTAATTTAGTCATTAGGCTACATTAGGTAATCATGTATTGGAGAACGATATGATGTTTCGTATTATTACTTAGAGAATGGAGTGGGGGTATAGCTCAGTGGTAGAGCATTTGACTGCAGATCAAGAGGTCCCCGGTTCAAATCCGGGTGCCCCCTGTTTTACCGTCAGTCGTCCTGTCGTACAATAAATGTCGTGGAGGTGCATGGGTGAGGATATAGCGATACAATTCAGATGTCATAGAACTAGTGTCATAACAAACCACACATAACCGGTCTATAGCATTGGCTACTGCGACATGCAGTCACGAGCATGCATTGGCCGTAAAAGAAGTCAGCCAGGCTATGTTACCGTTCTAATATCCCAAAATAATTATCCAATGTAATGTAGCCTAGACTAGCGTTCGCTGGGCATAATCGGCATGTGTATCAATCTATGTAATGCATATAAAGCCCACCTAAAATATAGGCTACAATATATTTTCTGATGTTTTTACGGCAGAGGGCGCCAATTTGCAACTGTCATTATAGCCTTTTTTTATATATATATATGAAAAGGACAGGCTAAATTAAAATATTAACTTTCAATGTGATTAGATTCGATTCAACCTTACTGTCATTTAGCAGAGTACAGGTACAGAGCCAATGAAATGCAGTTGACATCCAACCAGAAGTGCAAAGAAACATATTAAAGTGCAGGTTGAGTATTCTGTGCAGTTATGTAGAATAGAGATTAATTATGTACAAGAGTTGGATAAATACAGGTTTTCCAGATGACACGTCTACAGTGACAGATAAGGAGAGGGTTATGTAGGCCTACAGAGTATAAATAGACATTCTATAAACTAGATGTACCGCATAGGGAACTATGAACTTTCGGGCCCCTGGGCCTAGATGTATTAAGGGCCCCCCACTTATTGTCGTATTGACCATAGACATAATATACATAGACGCCGCATCGACCGCTGCTCCCTACTAGCGCTGACGAGATTTGGAGCCGCCATCTTGGACCGGTCATCCACTCCACTCAGTGTAATCTGTTTGGCCGGTGCAATGAGCTGTCAGCACACTTAATTAATCATATCTCACTGAATACCGAACAGATTTTCACGCGGTTTTTTTTGCTGCAAAGGTCATACATGTAGCTATGATACAGGCCACATTGTTCGAAAATACAAAATACAACCAATAGTATGGTAATGTTAAATCTTACTTGTGAAAAGTAAATCCCCCGAGTATGGTCCGCCGATTTGAGCAGGAACATGCTGCACAGTGCTGTCATCTTGTGTTTTCTGCTGCAACGCAATGAGGAGTATGACCGGTCCAAGATGGCGGCCGCATTTCTTGTTTCCAGCAGCCAATGCGGCGTCTATGTATATTATGTCTATGGTATTGACAGCATATTTCGCGATCTGACAGGAAGTGGTTCAAGTTCAAGGGATGCGTTAACGTTGGCAGGTGAAGTCGAGAGGCAAGACAAGTTACAGCTCAAATTCTCATAATTTGTGAGCAATACAGTCGGTTTCTATTTGTCTTTGTAAATAGCATACTGTACCGTAATGTGGAGTTACAGAGTTTGTGACTTGCTTTTGTTTCAGTTGTGTATTTAGGCTAAGTTAAGTAAGTAAAAGCTAGTAATAGCCTCATTTTAAAAGCCCACCGGGAGATTAAAAATAAAACAGCAAGGCAGAATGTACACAGAGAAATAACTCTAGAAAGCTAGCCTAAACTGCCCTCAAGCTGCCATGTCTGCCATGATAACTATAGCTGGTAGCCTATATATGTTTGGTCTGTTCTGAGTTTTGGGATCATTTTTGCCCTCAAAGAACAATATAGCACCTTAATAATATTAACTTAATAATTGCCCATTTTTATCAGAGCTTCGCTATTGCAAAGAGCAGCAACCGCCACTGGTGTGTATGTGTGTGTGTGCATGTGTGTGTATGTCAATTTGTCTCCATCTCCTTAACCTGACCAATATGGGATTTTGAGGGCCGATACCGATTTCGACGTTTGAGTTTTTCAAAAACGGATAATATCGGCAGATAGTAATTTTTAACAAACACAATGTAGGCTAGGCTAAAACTGTTCTCCCATAACAAGGTTCGATCAAGATGGGGCATTATGTATGGTTATGGATTTAGCAGACGCCTTTGTCCAAAGCGACACATACATACAAACAACATAATAATATATAATATTATAATAATATATAATAAACAATAATGTCAAATTAATTAACAGCCCAATTGAAATAAAACAACATACAAACCACATAAGCGCTTAAACAACTAAGTATATGTTGAATAGGAATGTATTTAGACCCCTCTTAAACGACCCAAAACTACCACAGGAACGGAGAGCATTGGGCAATTCATTCCACCAACATGGAACCACTGAAGAAAAGAGTCTGGAATTAGACCCAGTTTTTCATGACTGGTCGACACAACAGACGCTCACCATGTATTTGAATAGGCCTAACTATTGAGTTTCCTAAGGCTCTTCCTATACTGTAATTAGTTTTGTTTTATAGAATAGGAGGTCTTTGTTCTGTACATTGCCACAAACTACAATGTGAGCAGTTTATGCTTACAGTTTTTTCTGAATGCTTAAACACATTTTTTGTAACTATGGCTTTTTTTGCAAAACTCTACACACAAATGGCAAAACCACTCACTGAGTTCGCAAAACTAAAAGCACAAACACTGCTTTGCACTCAGTTTGCAATTTTTTAACACACACTTTGCACAACTGTAGGCACAATGGCTATTATTTACACTATTTTGCCAACTCTCTGGCACACTTTCTCATGTGAAAACTGTTTTAGATAATTAGTTCACTTTGCAATCAGCCTAAGCACTATAAATAAGCCACAGGTAATGTACAATGGGTACAATGGAGTGAGCAGGAAGAGTGAGAAGAGAAAGAAATAGCCCTTTTACAGACAAAAAAACAGTCTACATGTGGGGATATTGTCATGTCAGGCCTGGATACATCATTCCAGAATATATTTTTCCAGGTGCCTTGGACTAGGACATTGCATGTGATGTAGACAGAATTTTGAGAGAGACGACCCGATGTAGACTGATTTGTTTTGTCTCAGTGAAATGCTATTTTGTGTTTTGACTTGGAAAAACACACTTGTGTTTGTTTTGATGTGTGTAAATAAACACTACAGTAATACTTGAAGTTTGGATCCCTGTATGTTTACAGAACTATGACAAAAGTATGACCTCAAACTGACATAGTCTACCTTGTGCACAGAGAAAGCAAAAGCCAGATGTGTTTTTTATTCATACCATCAGTGTGTTGTTGGCACATTGTGTGCTTACTATTGTGATGGCTTGTGTTTACTGTTAGATACGAAAACATCATTTTTACGAAGGTGTGAAGAGTTAAGCAAGGTGTGTTAGCTTTTGCAAGAGAACTACAATGTTTTGCTGATTGGGTGAGAGGTTTTGCCATTTGTGTGTAGAGTTTTGCAAAAAAAAGCCATAGTTACAAAAAATGTGCTTAAGCAATCAGAAAAAACTGTAATGACTCCCCCTTTATGCAAGCAAAACATTTTATAAATGTGATCAGTTACTTTAAGTTTACTTTAAGGCTTTAAGCCTTTGATAAACAGTGGTGTTATCAATTTGCTTGGTATAACCGTGTTTATGTTTCACAAAAAAACCAAGAATCAAACTATATCCTCCATCACTCAACCAATGCGGTACGGTACATCACTCAACCAATACGGTAACATTATTTTACCTATGATGGTGGGACTGTTCGTTATTTATAAACGGGGCCACCGGAGGAAAATAGGGGGGTCATGTCTTTTTATTCTTTGTTGAGGGGAGGGTCACCTAACTTTTGTATTAATGAAAACAGCAAAAAATCGGCTTGTTTGATTGTTGATTTCTGTCGCCATATAACGTTCTCTTTCGTTCCATAGCTATGTCAACATTGAACAATGAAAATAAGGGAGATTTCCCGGGTTTCTCACGCAAAATAGGCCTACGGAAAATGTCAACATTCGTCCCCATTAACGTTGGAAGGGTTGGAGCAACAAAGTAGCCTACTTTATTCACGCCTAACAGCCTATATCCATTTGGTCAACTTTATCCAGCCCTAAAAAAGCTAAATTTAACTTTGGCTTACTTGTAGTTTACCGTGTAGCCTAACTTGAAACAGTGTGCATGCTTAACATAAAGCATACTTGTGCTTCATTCATCCACACATCCAGCTTCTAACGTTTTGACAAGCATTTCTACCAATTGACCTTGTTCCTGCCCATCTCTAGCTTTGCTGCATCCTTTCTGTTTTTGTTGTTTGCAAAAAAATATATAGTAGGCCTATTTATTGCCAGCAACAAGTGCAATTTGTTAATCGCTGTCATTCTCTCTCCTGCCAACAAAAACGTTCCAAGTAGCAGTGCGTAATTCTGCTTCATAAAGTTGAACAAATACATTTGGTCATATAAATAGCCAGTTTATGGTCTACAGTGTAGAGTTGGTAAGTTATGGTAGGCCAACTTGGAGTGAATATACAGGGGGAATTCTTTGTCTAGCTGAATAGCCTGGCAGGTGCGCACGTAGGCATAGCCTACGGCCGAACACTGCAAGCGCCAATGAAACGTGCTCTCACGACAACCACGTCGTTAACTTACAGTTTTTTCTGATTGCTTAAGCACATTTTTTGTAACTATGGCTTTTTTTGCAAAACTCTACACACAAATGGCAAAACCTCTCACCCAATCAGCAAAACATTGTAGTTCTCTTGCAAAAGCTAACACACCTTGCTTAACTCTTCACACCTTCGTAAAAATGGTGTTTTCGTATCTAACAGTAAACACAAGCCATCACAATAGTAAGCACACAATGTGCCAACAACACACTGATGGTATGAATAAAAAACACATCTGGCTTTTGCTTTCTCTGTGCACAAGGTAGACTATGTCAGTTTGAGGTCATACTTTTGTCATAGTTCTGTAAACATACAGGGATCCCAACTTCAAGTACTAGTGTTTATTTACACACATCAAAACAAACACAAGTGTGTTTTTCCAAGTCAAAACACAAAATAGCATTTCACTGAGACAAAACAAATCAGTCTACATCGGGTCGTCTCTCTCAAAATTCTGTCTACATCACATGCAATGTCCTAGTCCAAGGCACCGGGAAAAATATATTCTGGAATGACGTATCCTGGCCTGACATGACAATATCCCCATGCACATGTAGACTGATTTTTGTCTGTTTTTTTCTCTTCTCACTCTTCCTGCTCACTCCATCGTACCCATTGTACATTACCTGTGGCTTATTTATAGTGCTTAGGCTGATTGCAAAGTGAACTAATTATCTAAAACAGTTTTCACATGAGAAAGTGTGCCAGAGAGTTGGCAAAATAGTGTAAATAATAGCCATTGTGCCTACAGTTGTGCAAAGTGTGTGTTACAAAATTGCAAACTGAGTGCAAAGCAGTGTTTGTGCTTTTAGTTTTGCGAACTCAGTGAGTGGTTTTGCCATTTGTGTGTAGAGTTTTGCAAAAAAAGCCATAGTTACAAAAAATGTGTTTAAGCATTCAGAAAAAACTGTAAATAGGCCTAGGTTAACATCACTCTGAGTTCGCATTCAAGCAAGCAAAACGATGATTTGAATACATCTGTTTCACTGGAAGGGCAAGGGGTAACAACAGGACAACACAGAGACAGGCCAGAATGCAGGACTAATGTTATGAGAGTACAGTAGCCTAATATGGGATATTCTACGGGAAAATATTAAAACGGCAAGACAGCGGAGAAAAGTTAAAATGATAAAACCGGAAAAAGTTGGCATGTTAGGTATTTTTTGGTCCCTGTGATTATTTGTGAAATTGTGCAAACGGCCTTTTCAAGTCATTTGAGAAGGACGGAGTGTAGCAAGCTCCCAAATTGACGCTCGTGAGTTTTGGATAATGTTGGAAAATTGAGTTTTGGATAATGTTCAGCTTCGGCAGCTTTACAATGACTGAGGAAGCCTAGAGACGAGTCCATAGCAACAAGTTCATGTGTTGAATTTGTTATTACAGTTTTTTCTGAATGCTTAAACACATTTTTTGTAACTATGGCTTTTTTTGCAAAACTCACACAAATGGCAAAACCTCTCACCCAATCAGCAAAACATTGTAGTTCTCTTGCAAAAGCTAACACACCTTGCTTAACTCTTCACACCTTCGTAAAAATGGTGTTTTCGTATCTAACAGTAAACACAAGCCATCACAATAGTAAGCACACAATGTGCCAACAACACACTGATGGTATGAATAAAAAACACATCTGGCTTTTGCTTTCTCTGTGCACAAGGTAGACTATGTCAGTTTGAGGTCATACTTTTGTCATAGTTCTGTAAACATACAGGGATCCCAACTTCAAGTATTGTGTTTATTTACACACATCAAAACAAACACAAGTGTGTTTTTCCAAGTCAAAACACAAAATAGCATTTCACTGAGACAAAACAAATCAGTCTACATCGGGTCGTCTCTCTCAAAATTCTGTCTACATCACATGCAATGTCCTAGTCCAAGGCACCGGGAAAAATATATTCTGGAATGACGTATCCAGGCCTGACATGACAATATCCCCACATGTAGACTGATTTTTTTGTCTGTTTTTTCTCTTCTCACTCTTCCTGCTCACTCCATCGTACCCATTGTACATTACCTGTGGCTTATTTATAGTGCTTAGGCTGATTGCAAAGTGAACTAATTATCTAAAACAGTTTTCACATGAGAAAGTGTGCCAGAGAGTTGGCAAAATAGTGTAAATAATAGCCATTGTGCCTACAGTTGTGCAAAGTGTGTGTTACAAAATTGCAAACTGAGTGCAAAGCAGTGTTTGTGCTTTTAGTTTTGCGAACTCAGTGAGTGGTTTTGCCATTTGTGTGTAGAGTTTTGCAAAAAAAGCCATAGTTACAAAAAATGTGTTTAAGCATTCAGAAAAAACTGTAACCAGTGTGCTTTGTTGAATGGTCTCAATGCTTTATTGTTTTATTTCATGTGAATACTTACTAGAGGAGTAACTTTTCAAGTAGGCTAATGCAGTTGCTGGAAGTGTGCATTTAGTTTCCATGCTTATTGTGTTTCCACAACAATGTTAATGAGTAAATCTAGCCTACTGAAATGGCCACCATCTTGGTGAAGTGTGATGTGTAAGATCAGAAAGCAGAGGTTGATTATAGGATGGTAGCCTTAGCCTAAGTTTATGCGTTTTTCATAGCGCCTAAGAGCGGCTGAAGACATTGACAATTGACGGGGAGGATGATCATGTCATTTTTGAAAATACTGCTGGAGGGTTGTTGAAAAATATCTTGCAGGCTGGGGAGAGTCATGCAACTTTTGATTAAAGAACTCAAAATCTCTCCAGGTGGCTCCAGTTTATAACTAATTTACAGTCCCTAAACATACCTGCAGCAAATACCAAACCAATAAACATTCTCAGGTTTATTTTGGCTTCAAGAAGAAATGGGAATTACATTTCATGTGAAACTCATTCTACCCTTGTTAGATATTCTCTGCCGTAAGTTACTCGTGTTATCCTTGTAGGAAGTAAGTGAGTAAGAAGTCTAGTAACATTGTGTCTTGCAGCAAGACGCTGCGCCATCTAGTGGACAAACTATGTAACACCAATACTGGAAATGCAGCCTAAATGAAGAATCAATATTCGGTTTTCCTTTACTAAATTTGTAATTATTTATCAGCCGTTATAATTGTAGTTACCGATAGTATGTGCGTGCCTGTGTGTGTGTGTGTGCGTGTGCATTTGTGTATATGTGTGCGTGCCTGTGTGTGTGTGTGTGTGTGCGTGTGCATTTGTGTATGTGTGCGTGTGTGCATGCGTGTGTCTGTGCATGTGGATGTGTGTGTGTGTGTTTATGTGTGTGTGTTTGTGACTCTGTGTCCGGAACCTACCAATCTCTCTAATGAAATGCAGTTCTTTGCGTTGAACACTAGATGTCATAACACTATGTGAAGCTGCTGTTTCTTCTGCTAAGAAGCCAAGTAGCCTGGAAAATCCAGACCCTGGTAATTTAGAAACATTAAGATTGTGCTCTTGGATTTCCAGGGTACCAAAGAAGAGTAACTAACAATGTTACATGTGTCGTCTTTGGCTGATTGAAGACCAGACATGCTGCTGCATTCTGAATTATTAAAGGAGAATTCCGGTGTGATATTGACCTAAAGTGTATTGAAACATGATACCGAGTGTGAACGTATGTCTCATAGCCCATCTTGGCTTGTCCCCTGCACTCCAAAATCTGGCGCTAGTTAGCCGATGCTACCAACAGCCTTTTCAATAGTGGTGCTTCGGCATCGGGCTAGCCATGCAAATAAATCACTGTTTTACACCCATTTACGAGGCTCAATGTATCTCCACACTTCATTGGTAGACTTCCGAGGGCCCTGACATTTAAAACGAGACATTGAGAACTTTGAAAAAGCACTGGTAGTTTACTTACAAGACGATTTATACAGACAGTATCTTCACGAAGTTTAGCGTTTGCAGCCATCTTGAATTTAGTCACGATAAGTCGAGCAACGAGTAAGAATGAACAGGTATGATAAGGGATCAGATTCCAAAAATAATTCAGTGGAAATGCATGGATTCCAGTTTCTTCAGTAGCAGCAACTGGAATCCATGCATTTCCACTGAATTATTTTTGGAATCTGATATATATCAGATAATATCACACCGGAATCTGATATATATCAGATAATATCACACCGGAATTCTCCTTTAACTGTGATGGTCTTACTACACAAGCAGGTAGGCTAGCTAACAATGCATTGCAATAGTCTGGTTTGGAATAAAACATTGCCTGCATAAGATGTGGTATACTCATGGACGGATTATGAGCCACTGGGCACAGCCCCCCCGAAGAAAAAATAACCCCTTAAATTATGACTTGAGTTTTGTGGAAAGAAATGGACAGATTGAGACTTGAAATATGACATAATGATCAACAGATTTAAGGCATCTTGCTGTGAAAAAAAGATGCCAATCACAAAGCATGATTATCACATAGTGTGACCTGTGTTGACTGGGCATCCCTGGGCATACTGTGTCAGATAAGGTATGATCTTCCTGATGTTGTAAAGGATAAACCAACATGGCTTTGTGACTGAAGATACATGCTCAGAGAAATATCGGTCATCAATTGTGACACCCAAGTTACGTGCCGATTTGGTTGGGGTCAGTACAGCTGAGCCAAGATGGATGTTGATCTGTTGAGGAATAACTGTATTAATTGGGAACACCAAAAGCTCCACTTGCGAGAGATTAAGCTGAAGGTGTCAATCTTTCATCCAAATTGAAATATCCCTGAGACATAAAGAAACCCGATCAGAAACAGTATCGTTATCAGGTGGGATTTAGTTCATTATAGCACACTTGCCTCAATACAGTAGGGCTAACTGAATAACTGTAGTTTTGCAGTCCACACCATGACAGACAAACTGAACTACTACACATATTAGTATGTGCAAGCTGTAATTATCATAATTAAAAGAAACACAAAACAGACAAAGTGAAGGAGGGACAAATAATTTAATTATTACTCAGAAATGGACTTCTCAGAGATTGTGGTCAGTTCTACAGAAGTCTGTTGACCAGGCTCCTCTGCCCTCTTGTCCAAAACGCTGACGCAGGGATGTCCGCGCAGGTAGAAACGGAGCGGCTTGGCCGCCCACTCCCCGTGGGACTCGATGCCAATGCGTGTGGAGGTCACCACCTCGCCCTCCTGCAGTGGTATCTCCCCAGGGTCCGTCTCCAGCCACACCTCGGCGTCGTCTGCCAGGTCCCTGCGGTCAAAGGCCCGGGGCACGTCTAGGGCCTGGCACAGTTTGGAGGGCCCGTTGCAGAGCTCCTTGTCCTTGAGGCTCCGCGAGCCCTCCCGCCTGCGGGCCCCTCGAAGTTGCCTCATCACTGTGTGGCCCTGCAAGGGCTCCAGTGCGCGCAGCAGCACTGCTGCTCCCTCCCCTGTGCAACACACACAGAAGCTAAACACACTCCACCACCGGTCAATGCATGACATTTACATATTGTTACATAGGTAAGCAAAGTGCTTTACAGTGAATGGGGGGAACCTCCCTCAACCACCACCAGGGCGGTGAGCCAGGCTCCATGGTGTCTCCTTCCTCCCAGTGTGTGTGTGTGTGTGGCTCCCAAACAAGTGTTCCAAAACCAATAATATTTAACTCATGACATCTGATGTGCCCTTTCTAATGAATAACACTCAGGAAAGGAAAATGCCACACAGAACAAAAGCAGCTGAATTCATCAGAGCTTTAGAAACCTTATGTAACCTGCGCCTGTGTTTGTTTTGCGGTAATGCTACATTAATGAAAATAACCTGCCATTGGCTCAACAGAGTTGGCAGAGTGTGGCTGGTTTACCCTGACTGGAGATGTTCATGCAGAGGTAGATGCCATAGATTGGGTAGACATAGATGGTGCCAGGTTTCATGAACATGGCCAGGTTGCGCTCCGTGCGCTTCCCGCCAGCCGAGTGGGAGGCCTTGTCCTCACCCCCCAGGTAAGCTTCAGTTTCAACCACTCTTCCCCTCAGCTCCTCCCCATTAGCACAGCGCCTCACCAGCACCTAATACACACACACACACACACTCAAACACCGCATGTTTACTGTTTGTGCATCCACTTTGTCTTTATAACATGTATTGTGTTGTTTTAGACTGGTGATGATATTGATGTACTGAGCTTCATAAGACATCACTTCAAGTGATATAAATTGACACAATCATCCCTGCTCATTGTAAACAACGTAGCCAGTAGATGGCGCATGTGAGCTGTGGCCTTTCTATCGTGAGTGGCTGAAAACATTTTAGACCAAAGCACAGGGACCAACAGAGTGTGAAAACCACAAGTCAGTCCTCACCTGCTGTGTGTTCACTATGATGGCTATGTGGGTTAGCTGTAAGAATGCACAGTCACACAAGGGGGAAGCACTAGCGTCACAACCTATTAAGCCAGACATTCCGTCCGGATGCCATCCCACAAGATTACTGTTTTCATAAATTTCCCCCCAACTCATCCAGGCATTGTTAAATTGAACACATAAACATGAGGGTTATTGTGCCGGAGGACCCTAATGGAAACTAAGGAATCGTGGCGCTGCCTGCTAATGAGGACTGTCTCCTTGCATTTAAATGAATGGTGATGTCTTGTTTGCTTGCTTTGGGCTGTTAGAGATTTTTCCAGGGCACACAAGTTCTGCATGAGGTGGTTCAAAGAGTGCTCAAAATTCAAGGACTTCCAGCATCAATCTATTTTTAGCTTGCATAAGTGATGTTTTGAGTCTAATGATAAGAATGGCCACGGCAGACATATTAAATATGAAGATTTGTTTTCTTGTTTAATCTTTACATGCTTATCAGTAGTGCCCAGTAACAACCCATGTAGCCTACACTTACACCTACATTCTCAAATCACAGTTCTACATAATGGCACCGTGATATATTAATTTCGGTAGGCTAATATTGCAATGCTGTCACAATAAAGCTTGTTCCTCACCTTGCCAATAAGGGCTTTGGCTAAGCAGACACAGGGCTGGTTGAAAAACTCTTGTCCCAGTTTGAGACCATTACTTTCACATGAAAAGTACTGACTCTTAAAATTATGTTCAGCATCGGCCCCGTTTGACTTGTCCACAGACTGCCTCCCACGTTTTAATACTGTCGACTGTGTGTCAGTCTTGTGTTCAACTGAGGCTGATTTTCTCTTGCGAGCTGGCATGTCAGGCAATGACAAGTAACTTCACTACCCAGACAAGGTTAACAATTCCTCGATTAAATGGCCAAACTACAACCCAGTGTTTTAATACTGCTTGACTGACCAACGGTCGTGAATCTTGCGTAACGTTATTGCAATTGCCGGTCAGGGATTGTTGCAATTTGATACTCCAGGTTTTACTGAATCGAGTTTCCGATATAAAACTGAACGAATCTCCACTCGGGTAAAACCTAAGACTAGCCTACTACTCTTAGCATTTTAATACGCTAGCAAAGACTGTTCACCATGAAATGTAGCCTAATTAAAGCGAATCTAGTTAATGTTCATCGGCATTCTGTTCTGTTTCAATTTAATCGAACCAAAACAGTTTTTGTAGCCTATCCTTGTAAAAATTGCTGGTCTGCAATTAAAACGCTTCGACTCAAGCACGGTTGAGTGTTTGTTATTGTATGTGCAGTGAATGCTGGGTATTTCCTTAAAGAGCCCGTGACAAATTTAGGCTACTGTTGATAGTCTGATGTGTGCCGTGGAATTTTGAGGGACCCTATGGCTACGTTTTTGAAGAGACTCATGAAGGCTAGGGGTATTTTACGCGTCAGTGACACAGTGTCTTCACTAATAACTGTTTAAGTAGTCAGAGATTTACGTTTCTTTCTTTTTTTCTTTTTTTAAAAAAAAAAAATCTGGTCTTTAGTGGGCCACCATTGAATTCTCTGTTTGATTCATTCCATAATGTGAAGCAGAGCTCCTTCTGAGGGCAAGCTCGCCACAATAGTTCTCTGCACGCCTCATTAGCCCACCTTTCTCTGCCTCATTAGTCAGGTAGTGTAGTCCCACTCTTGAAATTAGTTATAAGGTGAGGCTCTATTTTCTGAAGTAGCCTACTGGCTTTGATGAGTCATGAAATGGTTTTGTTGACAGGTAAACACAAGCACTGTGTGCTTGATCGCTTTGATGATTTTGACAGACCTCTGGCTTTACTTGACTTCCTGTGAACACCAAGACCAAGGTGAGACAGATGTGCTACTGAACGTCTGGCTCATTTCCCAATCTGGTCTCTGGGGACAACCCAAGTAGGGTTGCCTCAGGACTGGAAAAGAGGCTAGGGCCTCTGGTCTATGGATCTCCCACAGACCTCTTCTTAAACTCTGCCAAGGCAGCTTTGCACATGGGAAACAGGGGCTTTTAAGTGGCTGCAGCAGGTTACATAGCAACGATCAGCCACAGAAGGGCAAACAGGACTTGCTACTGGAACACCATTATAATGAATTAATTTCTTCTTTGAGAGAGGATGACATATTAGATTGCAGATTAAGGACTCCTGTGCCTCTGCATTTATGAACTGTTCCATTGTTTGCATATTCTTTGCTCTCTAATATTTTTGTGTCAGAGACAGGCTTTTATTTGTATCTAGATGAAACAAGCAGTCACAAAACCACCTTAATGACAGAGTCCATAATTGTGGCGAAAGTTGTTGGTATTTCAGTTCAACAGCCAATCAAACACACCTTTCTCTGTTTCTCTTTTTCGGTCCTGAAACAAGGTGATGATTGGCTGGAATTGTTTATGGCTTGGTCCAAGCTATGTTTCCCCGGTTGCATAACCAGGCCTCTCTCTCTCTTTTTTTTTAATGTACACAGTACAGTATAAACAGTAAACAAAAATATAGATAGGATTAGAATAGTGGACTGGACCTTTAAGGCTGTCTGTCCTTCAGACATCGGCTGAACAAATGGTGAGGGGTCATGTGGAGAGGTTTGAGTGACAGAGGATGATCTGGTTGTTTGGGTGTGAAGTGAACCGAGTAGCCCCTACTCTTGGGTCAGAGGTAGACAGAGCGCTGGAGGCCGGCCAGCGAGAGCTGCACTTTCAGGGATTGCTGGGCTCATGTGTAATGGGTGCTGAAATAGGCAGGGGGCACGCGGGAGGTTTCTCGTGGGGAAGCTGACACCATCCAGTAACCCAAGGATGCTATAAACATTCCAAGATGGAATACTTGCCCAGCTCGCTTTTATGATGTCATGGCAACTGTCCCTGTGTAACTTTTATCACTTGCTATTGGGTTATCTTATGACACAGATTTAGACAGCCATAAATTAACAAGTGTGTCCCCCCACTTATACTTTTACAGTGTGTCCCCACATTTACTTCCATTTCAGTGTGTAAGATTTGCAGAGGAACATTCCAAATAATCACATAGAACCAATATGATTGCCATAAACCCACTGGGGGGGCAACTTAAGTCTTCTTTTTTGTGTAGGAGGTAGTGTAGTGTACTCAAAAATAGCCGTGCTGCTTTGGTTCACTATAAGTGCCTTATGGCTTCTGGCTGTGGGACATATGGGTGGGAACCAGACTCAAAAATCCGCAGGAGTGCAGCGCAGCACAGCCTGGGAAAAGGCCAGGGATGGCTGGCTGATTGTGTCATACGTACAGTGTGTGGTGTCGGCTGCCGACTTCGGAGCCATTGTTGTAATGCTTTGGCTGCGATTCACATGAGTGTCAGCAGATCGGCTGGCAGGCTGGTCGCGGTCTGGCAGACGCTTCCATCATCAGCCAGTGATGAGCTCGGGCCTGGGCTCCTGATTTCTGGCACACCAAGCTCTGATAATACTCCTCTGTAGGGGCGTCAAGGACTCCAGAGGGACCCACACACGCATCACAAACACAAACACACACGCGCGCACATACACACACACACACACACACACACACAGCTGCTCTCCACCATACCACATCCTCAAACACATCAGTATGTTTAACTGACTGGGTTGGGTTGCCAACTATCATTTTCTATTGAATCCCCCCCCCCCCCCCCCCCCACACACACACACACACACACACACACACCACCCCCATGGGTAATGACATTAACTTTGATCTGCTATTTGCTAAACCTGGGAATCTTGTCGAACCTGAAACACCTGACTTGAGACTAGTCTTGCCAGGTCAAAAATTGTGACTGGATCCCCTCATACACTCAATGTTTAAATGTGTGTTTTTTCCGACATCATCAGATGCCTGATATGAACAAGCCTGAAAGATTTATGAGGCAAGCCTTAAAAAGAGATGAAAGGAAACCTGACCTTGCCGCTGGTGCAGGTGTGTTCGCCCAATAGTGGACGGTGCTGCTAACGTGATTATTATGATTTAAGTGTGTAAACACACACAGATGGCAGGGTTCCATGCATCTCAGGCCATAGCAGACAGACTGTGGGACGGATTTTGTCTGTAGTCATCATGAAATAGTTTGTAAATAGTTGTCCTCTGTGTCTGTACCTCTGTCTGTATGTAGTATAGACATCCTTGAACTTTTAATTGTTCAGTGTCCTCTGTGTTTGTGCTTCTGTCTGTATGTCTAACGTCCTTTTTAATTGTACAGTGTCCTTGAGTGAATTAAGGCGTTAGGCGCTTATAAATAAAATGTAGTAGTCATGTACAGTAGTTGCTATTGTACAGGCAAGGTTCCCACCAGATTGGTCAGACTAAAGCTGCATTCAGACATCCTTCGATTCACTTGTTGCACATCACTGGTCATCTCAAAAGCTGTGATTAGTTGAACTTTGTTGCATCGCTACATCATCGTTACATCACTGTTAGTCTCTTCCTGTGCTGTAAGGTCAGGGCTGTTGTGGAATCAGATGCTACCTGGAAACTAAGGCAGGGGTGCAGGGCTGATTAGGAGTCTTAAATAATGCATGTCTTTCATCACACTTTCCATATCTGTTTTGTTTCATCTTGCACTATTGTCATGTGTTCAGGAGCTGGCTCATATAACAACACACCAGCCAAGAAGACTGATCATCATGTGTTTCCAGCCATCACAGGATATGATGACATTGATGATTGAAAATATTCCATCCTATTCAATACCTCAAGGTAGAATTTTTCTCTATGCCAAACATCATTTTTGCTTTGCTGAGAATTATTTGAGGGCAGACAGTGGAAGCTTTGGGATGGCTGTGTCTTCTAACACCATAAGTTGTGTTTGCCTCACTGAACCTTTTCTAAATTTAACCTGATATCTCCGTCAGCTGACAAACAGAACCAGGCGTTACTAATCACAGATTCCACAGCTACTGCTTTGGTCCTAACACACACACACACACACACACACTCTCTCTCTCTCTCTCTCTCTCTCTCTCTCTCTCTCTCTCTCTCTCTCTCTCTCTCTCTCACTCTCTCACTCACTCTCTCACTCTCTCTCTTTCTCTATCCACAGTCACTGCTTAGGTTCTAACTCTCTCTCTCTCTCTCTCTCTCTCTCTCTCACTCACTCACTCACTCACTCTCTCTCTTTCTCTATCCACAGTCACTGCTTAGGTTCTAACTCTCTCTCTCTCTCTCTCTATCAATATGTCTATCTTTCTATCTATCTATGCCTTTCTCTCCCTCTATCTATTTCTCTTTCATTACCTTTCTTTGTCCATCTATCCATCACTCATCTATCTTTGTCTGTTGTTCTCTGTATCCCTCTCTCCATTGCTTTCTCACACACTAAAGCTCTCTTTCTCTATCTATCTGTCTCTCCCTCCATCTCTGTTTCTCTCTATCCCTCTACCCCCCCCTTCTCTTTCTCTCTCTCTCCCGCTCTATCACCTTCACACACACACACACACACACACACACACACACACACACACACACACACACACACACACACTACAGCTCTGTTTGCACAACTTATTAACCTATTATCCACAAAAGTGGCTAACTTTTTGGCTCTCCTTCCATTGTGAAAATGTATTGACATGGATTGACTTCAGAAGCTTATTTTAGTGCAGCGGGGCCGCTCTTTCACTGCTTCTCTCATCCATCCCATTTTCGCCTTGCTTCGCTATACGCTTCTATTTTCACGAGGGAAAATAGGACAGCCATTGTAGTCCTTTCAGCTGAGCGCCAAGTGCAGGAACATTCTTTACGCAGTGTATCTAGGGATTCCTTATGCAATTATCCTTCTGCAGAAGTACTTCATTTTATTTCTATTCAGCTGGCAGCAGTCTCCATGTGACTGTGAGAATTTTGTTAAAGGCTTTTGGAATACATTGTTCAGCAGGAACCAAAAATACCTACAAAAATACCTACACCTAAAAATTAAGGCTTTGAACCGGTTCATGGAACAATTGAATGTTAGGAGCAAAAACAAAACCAGAACCTTTATTTTTTTAATGTTGAATAGAACGTGTATTTGAAATAATGGTAACTGGTTAATAACGTTATTTATTTTGTTATTAAAATTGAAAATTGAAAATATTTTATTCTTGATAACAGGTGCAGAGTTTACGCATGTCTGGATGCCTGAAGGCAGTGAACTGTGTCTCTATAAAGTTAACCTTAAAAGTGAAATGTGTCTATTTGCAACCAGAGCAGTAAATATTGTGCTGTGTTATATGTCGGTCTTAGAGATCAACTTAATTCATGTTTGAGTCTATCATGTAAACCAGTGTTTCCCAAACTTTTTTTCTGGGGACCCACTTTTTAAAAATGACAGACTATCGCGACCCAACTCGTGACTGTGGTAGTTAACAAACTACTGTAGATCCTAATAGAAAGCTGTTAGCTTTCCTAAGCTATATAAGGTATAAGCTAGGGGTATTACACAACATAAACTGTCACTAGGCTATGCTGGCGACCCAAATGAAATCTCCTACGACCCACCTGTGGGTCGCGACCCAGTCTTTGGGAACCAATGATGTAAACTGATTTTGAAAGTCGCCAGCTAGCTACAGTATGTTCTTTATACAAATTCACTGATTGAGGCTAATGGTAAGTCTGTTTTTGCCATATAGGCTAACTTTTCATAAAGGTTGTAGCCATATTCCTGTTACAGTAATTATTTGTGTAAGCTATACTATTGTATGCTGTTTAGTACATTTTTGTTGTTGTTTGACAATAAAAGACCTTGCAAGCAACCAATGTCTTCATTCGTTGGCTACAAAGAAAAAGCCTAAATGTATAAAAGCTTATGAGAATTGTGAATTATGATAAGTACATCCAGAGGCGGACAGAGTACACAGCTTCATTACTTGAGTAAAAGTACAGATACCCTTTGCTAAATTTTACTCAAGAACAAGTAAAAGTACAACAGTCAGATGTCTACTTAAGTACTTGAGTATCAAGAGTACAAGAGTAGCCTACATTTTCTAAATATTGCATTACTACTACCACAGTGCTTACATTTATGCTGATAGGCTGTCCCAATCAGTGACGCCTGCACAATCCAATCACATTTGAGAGGGAAACAACAAATTGAGGGTTTCCGAGATTTTTCTTTTTTCCTTTTTTTTTAGAAGTAGTAACGGGTACTCGTGTACAATATTTGCCTCTCAAATGTACTTGAGTAAAGTCATGAGTACTCCCCAAAAATGATACTCGAGTAAAGTACAGATCCCTCAGAATTGTACTCAAGTACTGTACTAAATGTACTCCATTACTGTCCGGCTCTGAGAACATCACAGTCTACAACCTACAATGTAGTCCCTACTCTGAATGCCTCACTAATAGTTTCTGTCCATTGTTGATATGAACCTGCACTGTTCAGCAACCTGTTCAGTTCAACACTCTGAACTAGCTTATATTGGTTGTGTCACATCATATGAAACAAGTGTGATCAATTTTGAGTAGTTGTGTTTACAGTAACATTTGACATCTGTGTTCTATTTCTTTACCTTTTGCCACTCGTGCATCAAGTGCATCACAATGAAAAATGTGTCTTATTGCATGAGAATGTGTTTAGAGTTTTGCAAAAAGAGTCTATGAGATCTACAAATTGTGTTTTATATGCAAAAACTGTTTAAGGTTTTGCCAAAAGAGGGATCGATTCAATAAATGTGTTCAGGCAACTGATAATTTGGTTCAGAGAATGGAGTTTAGTGTTTTAGCAATTGTGAAAAACAAGTTAATTCAAATTCAGTTACTCATATTTTGTATTTTAACATTGCACATAACCCTACATAGAACTTTATTAACCTTTTTTTTATTTGGTCCTAACCGGTTTGGGAACAGTAGTTTTAAGGTGGAATGTGAAACCGCAAACGTTAAAATATTGATTCTACTTGGAACAATCAATATTTAGGCAGCTGATTTATGAAACATCTTTTGGACTATTATGGAGATAATGTCCTCTCTAAAGACTGCACAGTCTTGTAAACTATGTGTCTCTAAGTGCAGGTCTTTGGATGTGAGCTGACAAGAAAGTCATTATCAAAGAAAGAGGGTGATGCATGTCTTACTTCTGTGGTGACATCTTCTCATTAATTCCATCTGTTGGATGTGATGAATGTTTAATGTGGCATCATTAATGTTTAATGGCTCTTTTTTCCTTCTTTTACTCAGGGGTGGTGTGCAGGTGACCTGGGATATGGACATGGTGCTGGGTGGTGCTGTGCGGTGTGGAGGTGTGTGGTGGTGCTGGGTAGTGCTGTGTGGAGGTGCAGGTGGAGGAGGAGAAGGTGAGTTCCTCCCTATCTGCTTGGTAGGAGTTCTGACAAATGCACCTTTGGTAATCTCACACACACACACACACACACACACACACACACACACACACACTTCTGGCAGTCTGTTTGAGAAGAAGGAGAAACAGCTGGCTGACCTGCCTGTGCTTATTCATTCTTCTCCAAGGGTAGGATCCAGCTACACACACACACACACACACACACACATACACATACTCTTTCTTTCTCTCTCTCTCTCTCTGACACACACACACACACACACACACACACACACACACACACACACACACACACACACACACACACTTACACACACATGAAAAAATGCACTCAAGCCCTATTAAATAGCCTAGACAGGAATGTGGACTGGTATGTTTGGATGGTTGGGAGATATCAGATCCAAGGTTGAAAGGAAACAATGTGTTGAATGTTGCGGAAATTGAAGACATATGCATTTTGTTCTCGCGGTGCTGGCACATTCCCCTCTTAAAGCATTTGAATGTCATCCTCTGCAGAGGCTCCAAAGAGAATGCATTTGTTAGTCAAATCGGTTTGCAGAGACAGGCTGGGACTTATTGTCTAGATCAGAACCTGGCGCGTAGGAGCTGCCACTGCCGACCCCCCACACCCACCCTCTCCGACCACACAGTCTCTGGCTGTCTCTGATAACGGCCCTCTTTCTGAATGAGGGGAGAGGTCCACTCAGCACTCCCTGCTTAATCTTTAACCCTCTTGTTTGTCTTCCCAGCTGCCCCAGGCTGCTTTGCTTGATATTGCCGCCTCTTTGAGAGGGCCAGAGTTTCCCCCTTAAATGTTTTATGCTCCTCAGTGCTTTTGTTCAGAACATGCAGTGGAGCTGTGTTTAATTAACATGATTAAAGGATATTGGATGTCTGCGTGCATTAAAATTTCATGACCCTTGGCCATCGTTATGACTTCTTTAACTTGTTATGCGTATGCCGCTAGACAGATGGACATTCACACTGATACAGTGGCACTTTTACTTCCCATGTCAGTATAATGTGATTACAGTTGTGTAATAACTTGAATTGCTGCATGTGCGCCACTGAGGTTTTGGGGCAGGAGCGGAGGCACTTGACATCAAGGCAGCTAGCCGCACTATGCATGCGTGCAGCAGCTCCTGGCTGCGGTCCAACAACATAACTGGTTTTCTGATGAGTAGAAAAGGAACAATGGTTCACAGACAGTCGTGTGGTGACAGAACTGGGGACCTGGGCAGCCTGGCTCCTGGAGCTCCCGTGGTTGCGCTGTACACTCCTGTGTGCGCGGCGTTATTGGAGCATGTCAGCACAATCCACTGCCTGCTGACCCTCCAGTTCAACACGCCACACTACAGTATGAAGCTGCCTCCTGCCTCTGAATTATTCATGGCCCAGGGCTGAGTCAGTTAGTTGCACAAGGAGGAACTATAAGCGAGATATTGAGCAGGTTTGTCCCTGCTTAGCACTTCTTGCAGATTGATTTCGATGCATGATCAAGATTCAATGTGGGGTGCAGCGCTCTCGTTTTTTCCCGTTGCTCTCTTCCTCTGTTTATTTGTGTAAGAACGCTGCTGTTTTCAGAGCAGGGGCTCAGATGGAAATGACATTCCGTGAGTCTGTTCAGGCTCTGATGGTTCTCTCTGTGCCGTGGCACAAGCCTTTCAAAAAAGCATCAAACTGCCACTCACGGTGACAAATCAGCGGCTTGTGGACATTCGTCAGTCCTTGGTGAGAGCTGTTAAGGGAGGATGACAGCCGCCTAAGCGTCGGGCTTTGGAAAGCGACGGAGAGAGTAAGAGAGCTGCACCCCACTTTTCTGGTCAGCTGGCCTGCTGAGGAAACACTTTATGGGCCAGCTGCCTCGGCCCCCGGGTTGAAATGCGGCTCTCGTGCAACACTCTTCTCCGCTCTGCCGCTGATGAATGCCGTTTCAGGGGATTCTGAGTGCTCTCCCAGGTCTGCTTGCTGCAGATCCAGCGTGGTCTGTAGCCCAGCTTAACCCCCCTCTCTTTACCCTCACCACCCCTCTCCTGGATCCACAGGGGCCCCAGTGTAGACCACATTAATTACTACTGACCTATGGTATATTAATCAGCAGCTCCCAGTAGACCCCCTCACATCTCATTGCACACCTTTGGAACCTGTGCACCGTGCTCTAATGCATCTTCTGAGAAAATTAATTTAGTTTGGATCCCTATTTGATTTTGCCAGCAGAACCAGAGCAGTTCATGTTCCAGGTGCCATCATCATGGTGTGTGTGTGTGTGTGTGTGTGTGTGTGTGTGTGTGTGTGTGTGTGTTTTAAATTTATGGCTGGAAACTCCAGGCAGAGCGCTGGTTGACGCCAGGGACGCCTCGTGCTAAAACGGCCTCTCTGTTTGGGCAGCCATTCTCCTGTCGTGACGCGATGGCGGGCCGTCCTTGCCTGCGTGCCTGGGAAGAGTGACTCAGAGTCGGTGCAGAGGAGGGGATGCTAGGCAACCTGCTGCTCACCCGCCCCCTCCCCCCTGTTCAGCAGCTTACATCTCCGAGGCCCGGGCTGCATGGCTCTCCCACTCACCATGGAACTTCAATCACAGCCGTGAAGGCCACATTTTGATCTCCTGCAATGTTACAACCTGACTCTCTTTATGTCATACGTGTCCCTGGCAGTGCAAGAAGCAGGACACAGACTGATGCTGATATTTTGAGGAATGGAGCTGTAACTGCTTTTTCATCAGAATGGTGCTCTGCTGAGCTCTTTGCTGCATTATTGTGAAATGGGTTGAATAAATTGCTTTCTCTCTCTCACACACACACAGAAACACACACACTCTCTCTCTCTCCTTCAGTGGCTCAGTAAGAAGAAGTCTTGGCCTTTGGTGTGCTGCAGTGTTGACACATGTCTCTGAAAGTGAAACTGTCACAGGAGAGTGCCTCCATTTCTGGGGAGCGGATGTCTTGAGCGGTGCCTGGCCCCTGGGCTGCTGTTTTCCAGGAGTCATATTCAGAGACGTCTGCAGACGGCAGACGTTGCCCGTCGTCACCTCCCGATTCCTCTGCCTTCTGCACCTCCTGCTTTTCAGCAGGCAGCTCCCCTCTGTCAGGATGAACTTTCACCAGGAACATGATGGAATGGCCGAGCCCCTCTCATTTAGACAAAACAGAGTTCTCAGTCTCCAAGGGGGGAAGAAGCACTGTTCACACCCATCGTCTGCCTTTACATCATACTTTCTGCACTGGTGCTTACAAAAAAGGAAGTGAACCACTGCGCTCTCCCCACATTTGCAGAACTTAGTTTTCAGGTGGGTATGTGGGATGCAGAGGCATTAGCTAAGAAAGGCTACTGATATTTTGAGGATAGAATAGAATAGAAAGACTTCATTGTCATTGTAAGCAGAGCAAACAACAGAATTAGAGGTGCACTTCTAATTTGTGTCAAATGAAATTAGAATTTAAAAAGAAAAACAGGTAACAACACAAGGTAACAATACATTGTGCGAGACTAAACGTAAAAGAGTGCATACATATGTACTGGATGCCAGTAGGATATGGCAGTACCTCTGTGTAACACAGTTAACCCCAAAGGTTTGATCTCAGTGGAACAGGTAGTGAGAGCCACTTCTGATAGATTTTCCTCTGAGACTTCTATGCCCTCTGGATCTCAGCCTGCAGAAGTCCAAGCCTCACAATAGACAAATCACCATCACTGCACATAGCCCTATCTAATACTTTAATTGTTAAATTAGATTGGGAACACAACACTGTAACTAAGTATGGGTGATATGAGCTGTGTGATGGATGGTGTGGTGATAGATTTAGTGAAGGTGCCAGAGGAGTGACAGCCGTATTTGGAGAGTAAGCCCTCATAATTAGGATGGATGAGCACACAGCCATGGGAGCATACTGGGAAAGTCCCTGGAGGCAAATATGGTGAGAATGTCAATGATGTCTGAGAGGGGAAAAAAAAATGTCACTATGTCACAGAATGTAAATTTGATTTCTTTTGTCTTGGGCATTAGCTATCCACTGGTGAGGTAACCTGCTCCCGAAGGTTAATTATTTTGCCCCTTCATTTTTAACCTCCTGGATACTTACCCTGTGGGGGTTTAGATCTACGGTTAGGTTAAACATTTGTGCATATACCCAAGGTTTGTTCTGTTTCTCTTTGAAGACAACTAACTTCTGTTATTTATTTATTTATTTAGTATTTTATGTTATTTCTTGATTAAACTATCTCATGGTGGTTGTCTGATTTGTTCCTATTGTTTTTATGGTAGCCAACCTCTTTTCAACATCATCATGTGACATTCATATATCTGAAAAGGCCAGTCTGACATGTGTACTTGTATGTATGTAGTGTGTGTGTGTGTGCGTGCGCGCGTGTGTGTGAGTGTTAACATTGATTTTTTTACGCCTAGCCTATAGTTTTTATTTTTTTTACGCCTAGCCTATATAGTGCGCCTTGGATATATTATATAATATTGTAGGCTACATGATTAATTCCCTGTTAAATGCAGTGCTGGTCTACGTATTAAGATTAAACGGATGTATAGGGTTTGCCAGGTAACTTTAACAAAACAGCTCGTAGATCGTTATAGGTTTGTTAACCCACAGACTTCCATGTCCCGACTCCCAAGCTCAGCAGAACAAGGTTTTCTTGCTTAGTCACGCCCGTACTCATGGGTGTGTTGAGCGAAGAAACACCTCCTAGGTCTATGCCGATTGGTGTTTGCATTTGACAGGCTTGTCCTTCAACATAACTATTCTCCGTGACCATGGGCGGGGCGCACAGTCGGCTGTGGAGAAACTGAATTACCGGCAGAAGACGCAAACTTACCCTGCCTGATCTTTCGTGTGTGGGAATGTACCGGACACTGCGTGGGAAAGTAGGGTCCCACAAGTATATTTCGGGAATGTCTAAAGGTTTGGACCCTCATCATAGAACGTAGTTTTGGATCTGTCGGCTTACGTGTGCTGCTTGGGACAGATTTGAATTGTTTTTCCTACCCAGAATGAAGTGACACTGCATTATTCATTCTCTGGATCTCTAAAATCAGGCTCCACAGAGCATATACAGAGACTATCGTCGATTCTAGAAGACCTTAAGGGTAAGTGTCCATTCTGTTGCGTTTTTCAGATGGTAATCGAAGCGCATTTAAAGCACCATATGCATGACTGGCGCATGCGAATGTAAGCGTAACATTCCGAACGGAGTAGGTTATCGATTTGACTTTGGAGTTTAATTGAACATAGGCCTACCTGATAGGCTACGTAATGATAAATATGGGGTAATAACCTGTATTTCTTATTTGGGATTTTGTATTTGATAGAGCAAGTGATTTGCTGCATAGCCTGTCACTACAAGAGTTAGTTTGAAGCTTGGGTGAATGTGATGCAGTTTGAGCAGAAAAAACACCGCTGTCCTTCAAAGGTATATCGTTCGTTCTCCTACGTAGCCTACAAGCTCCTGTAGTGTCATTTGTAATAAACCATTCACAAAAAATAGCCCATAGGTCTATTCAAAATGCCCACTTGTTTTCTCTAAATTCTATGAACCGGTCTACCGATACGCAGAAATCACATGATGTGAAGAAAACGCGTGTATGTGTTGTGTTGTAGCTCACTCCGCGGCCAAGCCTGTCAGTACTCATGAGTGATAATGTGCGATATTGCCTTCTAGGCTGCAGAACGAGCGAGGTTTCCGTTTTACTGTGAATTTTAATATGTCTGCGATGTTAAGCGCAGCTGAAGTCGCAACTTTGAAGTGGTGTGATTTATCATTATACACCTTTAGCGTGCCTCTCATGATGAGTAACTGAAATACCTCGTCTCCATCTCCGTTATGCGCATCATCCCTTCACCATCTATAACACTAGTGGTCTAGTGACCCCTTTACACGTTTGGTTTAGTCAGAGGAGACATTTTCATAATTTGTTATGTGTCATGCTCATTGCCCTTACTGCCGTATTCTTGCTTATTCAGAGGGCCGTTGTTTCTTGAGCACAATTATGTTGGAGTTTCGGCAAATGTCATGAGAATGATATGTGCACTTATCAAAACTTGAGAATATCTTGTGATATCATGTCACAGCCCTTGTTAGACTGCTTCTTAACTTGGATTACCGATTTTGCATGTTTATATTATAATTTTATTTATTATTAATGATGAACCACAAATGCAAATGTAGTTACTTCAGTAAAGTTTCAGTAACATAACAGTCCTTCATGTTAATTTATGAGGCTGTCTAGGCCCTGGCCTGATTTGGCACACAGCTTCAACCCAAGCCCCTTTGTGCTTCCCAAATATTATCTCATGGAGGCAGGTCAGTTGGGAGGCTGATGTCAGGGCACCAATAAAGCTGGAGGTATGACGAGTGGTAGACAGTCACCACCATAGTCGTCACACACACACAAACACACACACACAAACACACACACACACACAACGGAGACCACAGCTCTGCCAGCTGGACATGAACACCAGTAGTCCACAAAGAAGGATGAGAACGAGAGAGAGAGAGAGAGAGCTGAGGGCAGGGAGAGACAGAATGTTTGGCAGTGCGCACACAGAGAGATCCAGAGCTGCTGTTGAAGGGAGCAGGTGGACTATTCAGGCCACACTTAACTGGTATGTGGTTGCTGCAGTGGTTGAGTGAGAGTGAGCTCTCTCTAGTCATGCCTGCATGAGTCATGCTGCTGTATATGTCTGTCTGTCTGTCTGTCTGTTGCGCTGTCTACTTGCCTGTCTGTCACTCTGCCTGGCCAAGAGAGTCAGACAGACAGTCCATAGCTTAGCATTGATAGCATTGATGCTAACACGACTGAACAGCAGTTAAATCCAGCCTGAGTAGGCAGGAAGGGAAAGAAGGAAGGACAAGGGGAAGGAAGAAAACAAGAGCACATGAGAGCCACCACTGGTGTGAGCGGGTGACAGAGGCCACAGGCTCCTGACTCACACCGCATCATGGCACTGAGGCCTGGAATGTCATTCTTTTATTGAGCATTCCATTCTGTCCTCTCTCAATACAGCGATGATGATGCATCCTCTGTGCGGAAGTGGGGAAAAAAAAATAAATAAATAACAGGCAACAGTGTTCCTGGAATCAGCGGTGACGAAATCACAGAGTGCTCCCCTCAGCTTGTGGTTTTGGCCTCCCTGAAAGTGTGCTAGATGGGCGAGGGCTTAAAAACTTCCATGTGTGCCGAGATAAATACCATCTTCTCGAGGTTGCCAACGTGCGTGTAATACCAGCAACAGCAAACATGCCTCCATATTGTACTGTACTGAATTGTTTAAAAAGGTCCATTGCTGCTTAAAGCTTTCGTGAGTCGCTGAATATGTGCTACAGTAGTAATAGAAAGGGTAGTGTTAAAGCAGAGAAGAGGGAGTTGAATGCAAAGCTGACTACATCCGCTGGCAAGCTTTTGACAGCACAACAGATAGTGCCTATCTCTCTGCCTGATCTCTCAGCTCACAGAAGGGCCAGTCGGCTAACATGAATGGAGAGAAGAGCTCCCTTTTTTTTCAGCATGCTTGCTAACCAACCTGTATGACAGCTTTTGGAAACAGGAAGATTGTTGTTCTGCCAGAGCAGGGATACTGTGGGTTGAGAATAGAACGTCCACACCATTGCTGACAAATAGTCGGTGCTTCTGAAGCTGTCTCCCAGGGGAGAGGAGGAGGCTGATGACTAAAGCAGACCCTCCCTGGCTCACTGTGATCTATGGGGCCCCTCGGCCACGTTCGGCTTTCGTCTGTCATTTCCCTCTCTTTCCCCAGACCTCCAATGTTATCTGAAAGATTAACCCCGAGATTGAGAAAGATGGGTTATGCCAAAGAGCTGTAATAGGTATGGAAAATTTCCCGCTTGTTTTGCATTTACATTTCTTAATTTAGCGCTTTTGTCCAAAGCAACTTACATATGTAAATTATGTTACAAGGGCCATTCTACCCAGATCAACTCGTTGTAAAGTGCATTGCAAGGGCACAACGGTGGAAGGCGAGAATTGAACCCACAACTTTTCACGCTACTGCATGCTAGCCCAGCTCCTTAGCCACTATGCTACCACCACCCGTTTTGCTTTGTTGTGTGTTTTTCTTTATTTATCAAAACTTATTTTTTGTAAAATAAATGAGATGGTTTGTATTAAGCAGAATGTAGCACAGTGACCCACTCTTAACCACAGCTATAAATACTCAAGATCAGGGTCACATTCATGAGAGGTGTGTACAACATTGTTGTGGTGTGGAAAACGAAATGGCCGGGGTGTTTCATATCAAATTCCAGTCATAGCACAGGTGCAGGGATATTCAGTGCGACACAGGAGACAAGAATGGCTCCTCCCTGTCCCTCTTCCTCCTCCTCCTCCTCCTCCTCCTCCTCCTTTCTCTCCTTCTGCTCCTGCTGGAGGTGGTTCACTGCAGAGCATGATGGGAGGGCGGCTAGCGCCAGCAGGAGGAGCGCAGATGTGATGTAACGCTGCAGGTCTATTTCAGGTCCCCCTGAACGACTACGCCCACGCCGCCCTGCGAAACGCGCGGAGAGGTGGAGAGGACAGTGTGAGTGCTCGGAGCCTCCCTCCCACCTTCTCTCCCTCATCAGGGAGATCACTCCAGAGACACACACACAAGGTGCCCAGACAGCCCCCAGACAGGGTGTGAAAAGTGAGCGATTGCAGCTGATTAGATTGGGTGCGAAACCAAATCAATTTGGGATCTGCGTCTCCCTTCTTGGGACTTGGGATGTTGATCCTGATGGAGGCCGGTGAATCACCGTGGGTTGTTGATGGGATTACAGGATAATATGAAGTAGGGGGAGGGGTGGCTGTCAAGGGTGTGGGAATGTTGCGGTGAGATTGGCTGCTTGTACTTTGACCTCAGCTCTATGACTGCATACCTTGATTCAGCCTTTCTATAATAGTTGTGTAGCAGCAGGGGTGCTTTTTTTTTTCTCGCTGCCTGAACATATCTGAATTACTAACCAGTGACCTCAGACGTTTCATTTTAGTGCTCACACAGCAGTTCACACAGTACCTCAGAACCTTGCTGGAACCTTGCCAGGATATTTTGTCATATCCCGTCACTGAAAGTTGCCTCTCATGTTCAATCATTTGTTTCCACTGGCATATACTGTATATGGTGTGTTAGAAGTATGGTGAAAGCTAAGCTTCAATATGCAGCAATTTGAACAGAAACTGTTAACATCATCCATGTTTTTCCACAGTATTTTCTAAGTTGGTACTCTTACGTAATTACATGTTTATTTTCACATACACATTTGTTTAGCACTGTCTGTGTTCCCGAGTGTGAAGCTAAGTCAGTGAAAAAGCCAAGGCTTATATGCACAGAGATAATGAAAGTTGCAAATGCGGCAGCTGAAGTCATTACTCCACCATGCCTCAAAAATCCAGCCCACCTCAGGGCTGGCGCTGCATTAAGAGCTCAAACTGAATTAGTTGGCACTCGGCTCCCAGACCTTAGCTTTAATCATTACCACACGGCCCACCACTGAACATCTCTGCCTGCCCGCCTGCAAAGTGTCCGCTGCCCAGTCCACCGCTGTGGGGATGATTGTGCGATTCTAAATATGGCTGCCGCCGCTTGCTAGCTCGCTCGCTCACACCTATCTTTGGTAGAACAAACACTGAGGCATGTCGGTGGGCGACAGACCACTGTGAGCGCGCGCGTGTGTGTGTGTGTATTCCGCAGCGATTCCAGGCTGTTGGAGTGATATCTAGGCCAACCCCACGCCCTCACGCCCTCCTGCCCAGTGTCTCGGAGGGACATTTCCCAGCAGGAGGGTGTGATTTTGGGCCCTGTCTGTGACTTGGCCTGGTCTGACCTCCAGAGAGTAGGTGGGTCCTTGAAAGACTAATAATAACTGTCAACAGAATTCTTGCCAGGTCTGTTTGATGAGTGTATTACTCAATTTACACAGAGGGTTCACTCTGCGTTTGTCTAGAGAAATAGACAGTTGAATCAAACAAGACATTAAACACAAAACAGGCGCATGGCTGTTATTTTAAGAATCCAGATGCAAGATTGCTTTTTTTCTCATCAGAAGACAATCATGGTTCTCGTTTCATCCATTTTTCGTGCAGTGACATCATGAAGCCATACACTGCTCCAGCCAATGAACACGTTGCTTCAAAGACATGAAAGAGAGGGATGTAATTTAATTTTCGTTGAGATCAAATGTCAACAACCTTTGACCTGAATCGCAGACTGTACTTTTAATCAATATACATTAAATTAACAGTTCATAAGGTGTGTATTTCAGTATTCATGGGTTTCATCATGTCCCTTTACACAGGTGTATAAAATCAAGCACCTAGTTTTTGAATGCAAACTGCATGGTGCTTGATTTTATATACCTTTGGCAAGGGACTTGATGAAACACATGAATAGTAAACAAGATAAACTGCCTTACTCTTAAACCTGTCGTCCAGAGCAGTGTGTGTGCATGTGACTGTGTAGTGTGTGTGTGTGTGTATGCAAATGTGGTGCTGTGCCCAGTGCTTGCTAAGTGTGCCCATAGTTGCCTCACTGGGGGTAGTCCTGCCAACTTTCCCTATTTCATTTCTCATTACTCATGTCCTGGCTTTGTGTCGCGCCAACTCAGCCAGGGTGACGTAAAGTGCGGGGTGGATCTGGTGGATCCCAGGCCATGCTCTGGACGCTGCCCGGGGATGAGCAGCGCAGACTTATCCAGTAAAATTATACGTGCTTAGTGTTATTGGCAGTAACGAAACAGATGAAGATACAAATAAGAAAACCGCATCATTCACTACGGTCTACTTGGTTATTGAGTGTGATATCAGCAGATAGTCGTGATGTGTGAGGGGCTGGGTGGGTGGAGGAGGGTGAATGAAGGTGAGGGGGGGGGGGGGGCGTGTGGATGGAGAGAGTGCCGAGAGATGAGAAAGAAGCATAAAAGACAAAATCAGCTGATGAGAAGCTGTCTGACTGGTTGTCTGTGGGGATGTAGCCCAGTTTCGCTCAGGCTCTCTTCTCTCTGCACCGGAGGCTGAGAGACGCAGACCCGCTCACTTACTCGCGCTCACTCACTGCATGCAGACCTCTGTGTGTGTGTGTGTGTGTGTGTGTGTGTGTGTGTGTGTGTGTGTGTGTGTGTGTGTGTGCGTGCGTTTGCTCTAGGAGAGAAAGCCGCTTTCGCTTTGGGGTTGGTGTTGTGAAGTGGTGGATGAATTGGAGAAGTGGTAGTAGTGGTGGTGGTAAGGTGGTCTCTCTCTCTCTCTCTCTTTCTCTCTCTCTCTCTCTCTCTCTCTCTCTCTCTATATATATATATATATAAATATTTACATAGCCTATACATGTAGCTTATATGTGTATTTACAGCCACCACCTTAACCCTAACAAATTTCCTGCAGGAAACACAGAAGGTCCATCCCTGTCCATCCCTGTCCATGCTGTCCTCGCACCGGCCCAGTCCTCATGTGTTTATACTTGTGCTCGTGCTGGTGGAGGTAGCAATATTGTGGCGACGCAAGTCGAGGGGAAAGGCTGAGCTCATTTCCTCAGAAGACTATTTCTTCTGTAGTGGGGCGTGAGACATGTGGAGTGCTGCAGTGAGAGCTGCTGGACCCCCCCCCCCCCCCCCCCCTCACACACACACACACACACACACACACACACACACACAGAAAGACCCTAGCCTAGCTAGCTCTGGCTGCTGCTCTTCCCTGGGGTCTGGCTCAGCCTGCCCCACTCTTCCTGTGACTGTGTTTGTGTGAGTTTCCTCTGCATTCCTCCCACTCTCTCTCTCTTTATCTCTCTCTCTTTCTCTCTCTCTCTCACTCTCTTTATCTCTCTCTCTCTCTCTCTCTCACTCTCTTTATCTCTCTCCAGTGGGTGGTAGCTTTCTGCTTCCTCTTCATGACCTTTAATAGAAAGGAAAACAAGGCTACTTGTTACTACTCCAGCTACTCCACTGTTACTACTACCCTACTACACACTCCCACTGATGCATGTGTCTGGCATAGACTGTGTATAAAATGGTATCTCGTCATGCCCAGGTTCCAAAGCCCATCCGTGCACACAGCCACCCATCCATGCAGCCTCTCTGTAGTTTCCTGTAGCTTAAACAGAGATGAACTTGACTGGGTTTGTGTGACTGTGTCAGACGCGTGAAATCTCAACTGGGGAGAGCGAGGCGCTCCTGTGAGGCGCTCTCTCCGTGATGAGCCCCTGGTGCACTGAGCAGCACGCTGCACTGGAGCTCAGGGGGAGATCAATAGACTGGGAATCCTCTAATGGAAAAGTGGTGGAATGGCGTGGAGTGCTGTAGCAGCTCTGAAATGAGCATTTAAGTGGTATTTAAAAGTGCCATTTCACAGCAGACTTGCTCATTGGATCCTTAATGTCCTTTGCTGTGAAAAGCCAAGTTATGTTTGCAGGCCATATTTTTTTTTTACCCTATATGGGATGGAAACTTTCAAAGATTCTATCAGTAGTAGGCAGTTATGCTATAGTTCAGAAAAGCACTGAGATGATCTAATCTACAAAAACTGTGCTGTGTGTTTGTGTGTTTGTGTGTGTGTGTGTGTGTGTGTGTATGTGTGCGTGTAGGATAAGATGAGAGAAAAAGAGTGTGATGAATTGAAAAGGCCAACAAAATAAAAGCATTGTGGAATTCAGACTGTGTGTAACCACAAGGTGAACACCTGTGTTACGCCTTCCTGCTAAAAGCAGCCCTCATAGCTTCCTGTCCATGGGACTGCATGCGAGCGCTGCTTCAAGTTACACTTTAATGATGAGTGGTTCCCACCTGTTCTCCCATGCACTTATCTGATCCTGTGCATTTTTTCAAAGCGTGTGCACATGAAAGGCAGTCACTCTGACGGCATCATCTCTCTCCCTAACCATAAGGGTGTGCGGGCGTGATGATGGTGGCGGTGGGGGATGGGCGCGTGCAGAAACAGGATGGGGTTAAAGGAAGCTGCCTCTCTCTCTCTCTCCTTTCTCTCTCTCTCTCTCTCTCTCTCTCTCTCTCTCTCCTTTCTCTCTCTCTCTCTCTCCTTTCTCTCTCTCTCTCTCTCTCTCTCTCTTTCTCTCTCTCTCTCTCTCTCTCTCTCTCTCTCTCTCTCTCTCTGTCCCGGCTGGAGGCTGTTGCTGTGTGTGAGTGTGTGTGTGTGTCTCTCCCTGATGATGCACTGATGAAACACGGAGCCAAGCGGACCAGCCTCGACTCCAGCTGCTGCAGAGGTATGAGCAGCAGAGTCAGCGGTCACCAGTTTCTCTTCCTCACTCATTCACTCTCAGTCACGCACACCCAGGAAGCGTGCAGCCTCTGGGAGAGAAGAGCGTTAGTTCAGAACTTCTTATGAAGAAAAAGAGAGGGGGGGGGGGGCATTAGGTCAACACTTGTGGCGAAGATGTCACACTTCTCTATCTGTGAGTACTCTGGGTAGAAAGGCATCATATCGAGGGAAGAAGCCTTCAGAATACAGATAAAAAACAAAAAGCGCATGAGAGAGAGAGAGAGAGAAGGAGGGAGGGAGAGCACAGGTGCCATTGGTTTAACATCCTTTTCAGTCAGCAGATTGTTTTTTTCCCCCTCGGCTTATTTGTAATTATCTCATAAGCATGTAATAAGCTACACCTGCTTCCATCATGGCTTTTGCATTCATAGTTAATTCTCTAATGACACACGGCTTATAGAGCAAAACAAGAGCAAGATCGCCTGACTAGATCATTTCAGTTAAGGCATCTGTTAATTACAGGGGTGACAGACGCCTTTGTAGTAACGGTGCAGGCAACAGCCTTGTTGGAGAGCGGAAAGGCACCATGACTCAGAAAATAGCATGCTAAATCTTGAAGTAATTATGTGTTTAGCCCCAAACAGGAAATGGGGTAGGAGTTAATTTAGCCGTGGAGATGGAAATGTAGCAGGTTGGTTATGGTTCTCTGCAGTTGGCAGAATGGTTTTCCTTGTTTGCGTCTTGATGAGGATTTAAGTTGACGCGTCTTCCTTTGAAATTGCAGTTACACGGTCTGTCCCAGCCACCCAGCCTTACCTTTTCATGAGCCTGTCTGTAATCCCAGCAATATCCTTCAGACTATGGAGCCAACCACTCCTTACCTGTGTCTCTGAATGGATTTTACCAATCCCAGTTTAACAGGGGTGCATTTCCCAAAACCATAGTTGCTAACCTGTTAGCAATTTAGCTGGTTGGCAATGGGAGATTGCATTTCAACCAACCAAATTGCTAACTTAGTTAACTTAGTTAGCAACTATGGTTTTGGAAAACACACCCTAGGACAGTATGTGTGTGGTGAGCAGTCTTGCACTCTATACGTCCATGTGAACATCAGTGAGATCAAGGAAGAAGTAGAATATATAGAAAAATAAATGTTGGTGGAAAGGAAAAAGAAAGAATAAAAACAGAAATAAAAAAGAGAATAGAATGTGCTACCATGTTTATTTCCTCTCTGTCAGCATCCCAACCCAGGAGACTCCCTTTGGTTTCAGTTCTTCTTTTAAAAGTTACATGACAAGCAAATCCCACAGCTCCAACATGTATATGATAATAGGGTCAGGGGTAAGGCTAACCACATTTTAAACTGTATATGATAATAGGGTCAGGGGTAAGGCTGACCACATGTTAACTGCCCTGATCACCCACTTTTTGGGGAGTTTAATCTGCTTCCCTCAGGGCACCGTTTTAGGTTTCCTCTATTAAGAACTAGACGTGCCAGAGACTCTTTTATTCCTGTGGCTATCAGGAACCTGAATTCACTTGACTGATTTCTTGTATCTTTTATACATTATGTGATTATTTACTTACTTATTTATTCTGTCCTTGCTGATAACGACAGATGTACCTGTGTACTGTCCAATTGGATTCGGTCATTGTTTCTTTTTTTTTTTAGGGGAAGGAGTGTCTCCATTGTTGTTGATGTGTGTCCTGTGCTGTTGTTGTGTGTCCTGTGCTGTGCTGTCAATGTTGTTGGCATCTGCCGGTGCTTTTATTGTGTATGTGTTTTAGACACCCTGCTGCACACTAAATTTCCTTTTCTAAGGATAAATAAAGTGAAACTTGAACTTGAACTTGAACTTGAACTTGAAATCCGGTTGGATGCCAGAAAATACTTTTCAAATACATTAAACTCAACATAGGCATAACCCAAATGGCCACTTAATGGCCACTTACACACACTTAAATGCTCATATGCACAGGGACAGATTATGGGCTATACCACTATGGGCTTTGAGGGGATGCCACTGGTCAGGGGCTGTGGAGTGAGGAGTTCCATTTGTTGTTTCCTCAGCCGTATGTTTGGGAAACGGAGAATCCTCACAGACACGAGTGTGTTTCCTGTCTCCGCCGAGATCTCTCGGGCTCCTCTGTCTGTCCACTTCCTTCCGCTGGTGCTGAAATAGGCCCAAAGGAGTGACCCCGGCCCCTGCTGGCCTCCCACAGAGGAAATGATGTCATGGAAAATTTGGTGTCTCCTTTGTGAAGTCATCTATTTTTTGCCTGTTTTGATGGGCTCCAGCAGGGATGCTGTTAGCGTATCGGTCAGCTTGCGTATGACCCGTAGGCCCTTATCTACGAGGAGGGACCATACTCAGTGGGGGTGACCAAACATCAACCATCGTTAGCACTTCCGCAGATGTCAATGTCACCTTTCACCCAATAAATGGCTGACCTCTGAGTACTCTCCTCAAACTGAACCACTGTGATGCCACCACTCCCCCCCTCCCCACTGGCTACTAACCGTCATGACTGCTGGGTCGGGTCAGTTGGACTGAAGCTTGCTGACCTCCTCGGCAGCCCCGTGTGCATCACACCCAGACTGAGTGGACAATGAGGCCCTTTGTGGAGCTCCTCCAGGCCACCGGCACGCTGACGAGCATTTGGATGGGGATCACATGCTGTTTTGGGCACGCTACACTACGCTAATGCTATGCTAGTGCTGCAGCCCAGCACCCATGGCTGCTGAGTGCAACCCCCCCCCCCCCCCCCCCCCCCCTCCACACACACACACTCACTCACTTAACAGGCCATCCGATCCTACACAAACACACACAAACAGACGCTTGTCTGGAGCATGGGGATGAATCTGAGAGCTGTTACACACAATGTTTCTCTTTTTCTGCAAATAGTGTGCTCTTCCCAGTGTGGTTTGTGTGTGTGTGTGTGTGTGTGTGTGTGTGTGTGTGTGTGTGTGTGTGTGTGTGTGTGTTTGTGTGTGTCTGTGTGTGTGCATGAATGTATGTCTGTGTGTGTGTCCGCATGTGTCTATGTATGTGTGTGTGTGTGTGAGTGAACTTGCCCTTCTGTGTGTGAACTAGCCCATCTCATGGGTCTTTCCATGTCACGCGCACAGTATGACACGCTGGTCAGGAGGTCAAATGCCTTATCAAATCCCTGTCACAATGTTAGTGCAGATGTTATTGATCTTTCTAATGACCATTCCACTGACTTTGGGCTGGAGGCTTGACCCACAGTCCTGTATATCACCTCTTAGAGTGAGGCTGTTTGACACCAACATGACCAATGAGCCTATGCATAGCAGGCCCAAATGACTGCCATTAGCTTTGGTATCCACCCACTGGTTAAATGTCATCAGACTATCTTCTCATCTCTTTCCTTCATATCTTCCTGATGATGAATGTGTTTGTCTGGTGGTACTCTTTATGTGTTTGTGAAACAGAAGATAGCGGACAGTGTTTGTGCATGTATTTGTGTCTCCTGAGAGAGTCTGTGACAGATGTGTGTGTGGTATCCTGGGCGGCCCCAGCCCTTGCCCCATGCCATGCCGTGCCCTGCCTCTTAGCCGGGTTCCAGCCTCATTATCTGGGCCACTGCCGGGATGAAAGCAGCCTGGGTGGTTCTCTCTGCCCCCCCCACCCGCAGTTCCACTCAGAGGCTGGGGCCTTCCTGTGTGTGTGTGTGTGTGTGTGTGTGTGTGTTTGTGTGAGTGTGTGTCTGATAGGAGTCATGAATCCTGGGGAAAAACTCCCTCCTACAGCCTACACAGCCTCGCTCGCACAGATACCAAATGTGTGTGTTTGACTTGCACAGAGCAAGTGACAGATAAGAACGTACTGCCTCTCCCACCTCTCCGCACCAAGCACTGCTTTGAATAGGAAGGGGCAGTGATGTGATAGTCTCACTCTGTCAAGTAAGAGTAAAGCAATAGCTATAAGATTAATGGCTGGGGCCTGTTTTAAAACTGGACTTAAATTACAACTCGTCTGAGTATTTCATTTGTTTTAGGTGGCTGTTTTTATCCCCTCGCCTGTAAGGTGATCTTAATCTCTTTAAGAGTATACGCTAAATTAGTTCAACAAACACTGGCAAGGGCCCTGACAAGATAGTAATTTACTGCCAGGGCAGCCTGTTTTTCCGTCAGAGTGCTTAGCCTGGACCATGAAATATGCCCAGCGTCCAGAAAGGGAATAGAGGGTCTCTTGAGGGGACTGTTCAGTAGTGTACCAGTACTGAGACATGTGTGTGTGTGTCTGTGTGTTTGTGTGTGTAGGGGGGGACTTTGTACATGTGGATCAGAAGACCCCTGGACTTTCTTAGCATGTGTGGTGCCTGCACCCTCCAAAAGGAAACATATGCTAAATTATTCATGTTTGTGGAACAGTTGAATTATTTAACGAATGAATAATCTGCTCTTTTTTTTTCTTTTCTTCGGCAGCATTCTGTAGAATACAAGTGAAACAGTTTGGGGAAAAAAAACTTGCGTGTCTTAGAGGCACTCGTGCGACTCGTTTTAGAAAAGAGCTCTGCATCCACAGGCCATAATTTAAGAGTCCCGTCTGTGAAATGCACCTCAGCACTTGACCGGTTTTATAGTGTTCATCTTTGGGTTTTGAGGAAGAGTCAGCAGGACTATATAGAGTTTGGATACTGTTTTACTGGCAATTATGCGTGCAGAGGCCCCCAGTGTGACTGTTAAATATATATGAGGCTATTTCTGGGGCTGAGTGTTAAGCACTGTATGGCTGCGTAATACTATAAACAGCTTGTGGGTCCTAGAACAATCCCTCGCTGCCGGCTGCTAAGGGGAGAGAAGGGGAACAAGTTGACCCCTCTGTCTCTTAACCTCCTCACTCTCACTCTGACCGACCGTCCGAGTGCAAATCTGTTATGGAGTCATCGGCTACTCCACTCGCTGGGCAGCAGACAGTAGTTCACGCTGGAAAGATGAGTGTTGGAAGTAATCAGGCTGTGGGTAATTAAATCAAATGCAACCCGAGCTCATTAGGAAGGCTGTTAAAACCTTGTGACTGCCTGGACGCAGGGTCTGGTGCGGAGGGTGGTAGTGGATGGGAGGGGGTTCCTTGATTGTTTATGAAACCTTCTAGCCCATACTCAACTCTGCTACTTCAAAAAAGGTTCTCTACCCCTCAGCTTGGCAGATCCATACAATACAGTACAGTATCCATACATTCTGTACATTCTGATGACATTGTTTTAGCCTAAAAAGGCTCTGCAGATTTAGACATGCTTATTAGTGCAGACCACCACACTGGACGTGCACCAGTCAGCTTACAGTAATGCACTCTGCATGTTTCTTTAATGGAATCCTATTAGGAGAGCAGGAGAGCGACTAGTGGCTCTCCCTGACAGTCACTGAGGTTAGCCAGGCTTTTCACACTCGCTGTAGGCTGAAGTCACTCACATTGAAGTGTTTGCTTTGCGCCGATGTGAAACCCTTGTCGTGCCAAAAAGGCGAGCTGTGTGAGGAAGAGCAAACACGGAGGGAACGGCACCAGACCCCCGACACACACACACACACACACACACACACACACACACACACACACGTCCACTCCTCCTCACCACTACCACTACTGGCCATGGCTTTCCCACTCGGTACGGCTCTGACATTTGATCCCAGGGTCAGCTGTGGTGGGTATTCCTGTTTGTGTGTGTGTGGGCGTGCGTGCGTGCGCGCGCGTGCTTGCGTGTGTACGAGTGTGTGTGTGCATGTGTGCGTGTGTCTGTGTGTTCATGTGTGTGCTTGCATGTGTATGTCTGCATATGTGTGTACCTGTGTGTGTGTGTGTGTGCGTATTTGTGTGTGTGTGCATGTGTGTGTGTGTGTGTGTGTGTCTGCATGTGTGTGTGTATGTGGACTCCATGCATGCCAGTTTATGTATTTGCTTTTGATACAAAAGCCTGGCTGGCTGACTGGTCTAGGGGCGACAGCGTGTCACGTGTCAGTGTGTCTGGACGAGCTGCGGCAGCCTGCCTGCTCGCCTCTGACTGGCCTGCAGTGCCCGGGGCAGAGGCAGCATTGGGAGGGGAGTGGAAGTGTGGCCTGTTGTCTCACATGATGCATGATGGAGGAGCAAGCGAGTATTGTCCCCAGGCCCGCCTGCCTGCTCGCCCAGGCTGTCCAGAGGAGATTCAGAGATTAGCATCCGCTGCTTCACAACCACACGTTGAACTATTTGTGTGTGTGTGTGTGTGTGTGTGTGTGTGTGTGTGTGTGTGTGTGTGTGTGTGTGTGTGTGTGTGTGTGTGTGTGTTTGTGCATGTGTGTGTGTGTTTGTGTTGTGTGTGTGTGTTTGTGCATGTGTGTTTGTGGTGTGTTTGTGTGTGTGTGTGTGTGTGTGTGTGTATGTGTGTTTGTGGTGTGTTTGTGTGTGTGTGTGTGTGTGTGTGTGTGTGTGTGTGTGTGTGTGTGTGTGAGAGAGAGAGATAGATAGAGAGAGAGAGAGAGAGAGATGAAGACATTGTTCTGTTATTCATCAGATGGAGAGTGGAGAGGATGGAGAGGATGTTTGAAAGAAAGAAATGAGAAGACAAGGAGCTGGGGAGTAAAATAATAAAAGTGTTTATGAAAAAGAGAGAGAAAGAGAGAAAGCTATTCAGAGTGTTACTGCACTGCACTGACAATTATGTCATAGCATCCCAGCATCCAAACCGAGCTTGGTCACCTGGCTCCGCCACCATCGCCCCATTCAAGACGTGTTTATTTTTAGACGCTTAATCTCTCACAAGTCACTCACAGTCGCAGCGCGTGCGTCTGCGCTAAGCGAGAGAAGAGCGGCTCTGCTACTTCTGCCAGCTTCTTAATTGGACTCCTCCGTTGGGTATGGAATGCTATAAAAAGATCAAACGGCCAAGCGGCAGACTCTTCACTTAATGCACAGATACAGACAGATGGGCCTCAGATGTGCAGAGCTGAGCACGCTCAGTGGGGATGGAACTGCAGTGCTGCTCCGCAGCTGGCTCTGCAGCACCCAATCCAAGCAGGTCAATAGCCAGATCAATTGCATTAATGCAAGTCACACCCTAATGGCAATCAGAATCGGAATTGTGTTTTATTGGATTATGAGACTGTATGTGAACACACGAGTAAGGAATTTGGATCTGGTCGTTTGTGTCTCATTACTGTAACAGACACAGAGCTGTCTAGATCATTGGTTCCCAAAGACTGAGTCGGGACCCACGGGTGGGTCGCAGGAGATTTTATTTGGGTCGCCAGCACAATTTATGTTGTGTAATAGGCCTAACTTATACCATTTAGCCAGGAAAGCTGACAGTTTTCTATTAGGATCTAGTTTGTTAACTACCACAGTCACGGCCCTTTGTGCAATATTGCATTTAGAATAGCTCTGAAACTGGAGGGCGAACGCGTAGAGAAAAGTTTGAGAACCTGTGGCCTAAAACAATATTGATGGTTGAATGTTAGAATTGAAGTGAAATGGGTCGCGATTGTCTGTCATTTTTAAAAAGTGGGTCCCCCCCCAAAAAAAAAACACTGGTCTAGATCAATCAGGGAGGAGAGGTGGCTGTGGAACTGGAGAGAGTATGGCTTAAATGTAGGCCTGGTAGTGGGAGTTAAGTATAAGTATAAGTATATATACTCTTTTGATACCGTGAGGGAAATTTGGTCTCTGCATTTATCCCAATCCGTGAATTAGTGAAACACACTCAGCACACAGTGAACACACAATGAGGTGAAGCACACACTAATCCCAGCGCAGTGAGCTGCTTGCAACAACAGCGGCACTCAGGGAGCAGTGAGGGGTTAGGTGCCTTGCTCAAGGGCACTTCAGCCGTGCCTACTGGTCGGGGTTCGTACTAGCAACCCTCCGGTTATGTCAGCGTTAACCAGTAGGCCACGGCTCATGGTCTGCAATCATGCAAAGGTTATTGTGTAGGCGTGCAACTCTTTGGTTGTGTGCAGGAGCTTTTGGAGAGGCTGGGAATCCCCGTGCTGTGAGAAGCTGCCTCTGTTTCTCTGCTGCCCAAGGCCTCTCTTGTTATTACATTAGCATGTTAGCACATTAGCATGTTAGCACATTAGCGTCCTAGCATGAACGGAAGGAGCATACAGTGAACTGTTTTTTTCTGTGAAAAGGCCTTGTGTTGATTGTGGTGTGTTTGTAGATGCTATCATGACCTCAGACATATTGTCACGTCCAAGTCAGGTCCACCACTTTCCTCCGGGTATTTCATATTTTATATCCATTACATAACTGCTCTTACCTGTTTAGTGCACAACGACAAGAAGGAAGGAAAGCCATAAAGAGGGAGGGAAAGATAGAGAGGGGGAGAAAGAGAGAGAGGGGGTAAGGAACAAGGAAAGAGAGAAGAGCAACAGGGTGCAGGGGCAGGATGGGCCTCGCTCTCAGGAAGGAAGTGTCCAGCCTTCCCCCAAACACAAATTAATGAGGTCACCCATCACTGCCCCTTGTTCCCTGCGTGCTCTCGCTCCCCATTCTCTAGCTTTCACCTGGCGCTCCACTGCTAGCACAAGAGCTATGCCACTACCAGTTGGGTGTGGAACTGCCCCCTACGGCACCAGCAGCTGGCCTCAGGAGGTCTGGACCTTTCCTGCGCACTGAGAACAAGAGTCACATTAGGGCTCTGTCATTACAGGTTAAAATCAGCGTCAGGCTCTATGCACTGCTCTGTGTTAACTGACCTGACTTGAGTTCTGTGGAATGTTCCATGAGAATGTCAACATAGCGATGATGATTTACTCCAAGACAAAGAAATTCATGAAATACCCAGAACATGGATCATTACTGAAAGAAGGTAGATTGCTTCAAAATGAAGCTGAGTAGGCTACTTAATCCAGAGTTTTCACATTAGATCTTGGCCCTAAACACAGAGTTGTTTATATTGGGTGGTCATTTGAAGGATGCTATATTTAAATGGTGGAAAATGGAAGGAAGGAAGTTTCGATTAAGACTGTGTCATGTGAGATAGCAGGCAGAAAAAACAGAGCCCGTTGAAAAGAACACAATGAGGAGTAAAATAGCCCTGCCCCTCACCCCCCTTGAGAAGTGCTTTGCGCTTGGCTGGCCTGCCCTGCCTCCTACACACAGTCAGCAACTGGCGTCTTGCTGCTGACTAACAGGCTACTGTTTAACTTCAGCCCTCACCTACCACCTGTTTGGGCTGTGTGTGTGTGTGTGTGTGTGTGTGTGTGTGTGTGTGTGTGTGTGTGTGTGTGTGTGTGTGTGTGTGTGTGTGTGTTTGTGTGTGTGTGTGTGCGTGTGTGTGTGTGTGTGTGTGTGTGTGTGTGTGTGTGTTTGTGTGTGTGTGCCATTCATTTCGTTTACACTATCCATCAGGAACATGACCAAGCATGTATCAAGTTACAAAGCAAGTCACCTTGCACCATGTGTGGTCAGAATTGTATCAGTTTTATTTGTTAACATGATGAGAAATGTTGACTGTCGTATGTTGTGTCTTGTGTGGACTTGTGTGGACTCTAACCAAAGCACTAGGAGTGAAATGACTAACATCCTTTAAGTGTGAATAATATTGTGAAGTGTGTAGACCCTTACGGTTGAGGAAAACCCCTTGAGCGAATGTGAAACCCAACATAAACAAAGTAGGAAGAGATAGCCGTACACTTGTCTGTCAGGCTGATGTGTTCAGGGCTGTCTCGTAAACACGGATATTGCCTGGGGAGGACACTTGATTGTCTGTCCACACATCCAGGGGTGGCGTTCGGGGATAACACCAATTACCACACCACAAGCAGCTGTGCCCCCGCAGTCTCGAAAAAAACAAAACAAAAACGTGTTGCATCTCACTTCAGGAAGTGTCTGCTGATGGCCGACGTCACATTAGCCTGGTGTAACCATAAGACAGGAAACTGATCAGGGGTCAGTGGGATGCAGAGACGCTTGTGTGTGTTTTTCCCCCCTCACCTCTGAAGATTGGGATCTCTTAGTCAAAACAAGTCTTTCTGAGGCCTGCAGATAAGGTTTGAGTCAGAGAGGGCCCAGACAGATAGTGGGTGGATTCATTGTGGGAAAGGCACAAGTTTCCTTATAAGTGAGTTGTTATGTTTTTTTTTCTTGTCTTTGCTTAGTGATTAGATGGATGGCAGGTCTTTGAAGAAGGCAGTTTCCCTTTTGTCAGTCGAGTGAGTGAGGTGATTTATGGAAAAACCTTCATGAGGACCTTCATTGTTTGGACACGAGCCACTTGTAAGCCTTGCTCCAGTCCTGTCAGTCCTCCTCAAGGATAGCACCCCAGTTCAAGGACCCCTTTCCCTCCCTCTCATCCAGCTGCATGCCTGCTCATCCACCATAGTGTTATAGTACGTCCAGCGCGATGAAACTCGGGGGGGGGGGGGGGGGGGGGGGGGATTGCATTGGCCGATTTTCATATTGGGGGCGTTACAACCCTGACATCCCCACATATTTTACACCTATGTGTCCAGCCCTGCAGTGTGGGCAGTAGTAGGTGAAGATGAGTGGCTTCTGTCCTGTAAAGCCGATCAGACACTGTGCAATTTCTCTGTTGTGTACAACAGAGTGGGGACACTTCACACTAACTACACGTGTAAATCGGGTTGTGATCGCTGAACACTCCATAATCAAGCCACTCATACTGTAAGACAGCCAACAAAACCAGAAATCCGACCCAATCAGTTGGACTGTTGTGAACTTGCTCTGGGTGGCTGTGTGGAAAATCAGATGGTAATTCAGGCCCGATCTTCGAATTTCAGGCCTGACTGAATGTGGGCAAAATCATGCAGTGTCTTTTTTGGGTTTAGAAGGAGTGCTTCCAGTCACTGCTGGTTTAGAGATGTTGTTGGCTCTCGTGGTGGCCCCCTTCCCCAGCCCCTGGCCTTGCCTTTGCTCTGCTCTGAGACTTCCTGGTCCTTCAGAAGGCAGCCCTGGTGTGTTGATATGTGAGGGAGGTTTCCAAGCCACGCAGCAGCTGCTTCCAAGGTTTCACAGGCACTGCTTTTGGGTCGGGCCGGGAATGTGAGCCAGGAGCAACACCCTCCTCCTCCTCCTCCTCCTCCTCCTCCTCCTCTTCTTCCTCCTCCTCCTGAGAGAGGTCTCTCTGCCTCTGGGCGATCTGACAAACAGGCAAAGGGGAGAGCTGTGGGCGAGTCCCTGGGAGAGGAGAAGGACGCAGGCCAAGCTCCAGCCACAGCCTCAGCCACAGCCACAACTTGCTGCTGCTGCCAACCGACGCTTGAGCCTTGGCTCCCAGGGGGAATGCCTGAGTCCAAAGGGCAGGCCCAGAAACTTCAACCGCGACACGGACAGGGCCAGTGCCAGAGGGCAGTGAGGGGACTGGAGGGTAAATGTGGCCCAGACACAAACGCGGAGGTGGGGACACCTGAGACCGGCAGATGAACCCTCAGTTCAGCCCAGGGCCTCGGAGTCAAATGGCACTAAAGCGCCGAGCACAATTAAACTTCAATCCCACAATGCAGTGCTGTCTGTTTGTCTGCAGACCTGGAGGCTGATGTCTTCTTTACGTGTCACCAGGCGACATTAAGAGCATCTCTGTCATTTGATTTAATGAAGCCAGCATAATGAAACGAAGCCTGGCGTGGGTATAAAACTGACTGTAGGTGGTCTGCTCTCGCTGAAAAAAAGTGAAAAAGAGGAGATGAAA
>NC_055959.1:15163485-15165985 GCF_018492685.1 Alosa sapidissima | reverse complement strand
ATGTCCACGTTCGCCGACGAGGTATTCGAGTCGCCGTCGGACGCCACGCTCAAGGACTCGGATCTGAGCAAACAGCTGGATGAGTCCGACATGACGGGCAGCGCGCTTAACAAGAGTGACCTGGAGAGGAGCCATCTCATGCTGTGAGTGCCTCATGTCGGTGGGGCTTAGAACAGTGTGAGAGCCACAGGCCACACGTCCATAGCATGCTGTGCCTGCAGGGGAGAGTCTTTGCAGCCAAACACAGGGCTTCTGTGTCACACGCTTTACTGCCGTTGTGTGATGTTACTGCTGGACAGATGTCATCATGCCTGACTGGCTACACCTGCTTTCTTTCTCTGTGTTCTATATGTGCTCCTTCTATCTATCTATCTATCTATCGTTCTTTCTATCATTCTTTAGTTCTTTCTATCATTCTTTCTATCGTTCTATTGTATCATTCTATCTATCTGTCCTGTCTATCTTTCTGCTATCCATCCATCCATCGATGAAGCTCTGTGTCTGTCTGTGTGTTTGTGGCTGCAGACCTCTGGAGCGCGGCTGGCGTAAGGCCAAAGAGGGAGCTCCGCCGCCACCTCCTAAGGTGCGCTTACGTCAGGAGGTGGTCAGTGTGAACGGTCAGCGTCGGGGCCAGCGCATCGCCCTGCCCGTCAAGAAGCTCTTTGCCCGCGAGAAGCGACCGTACGGCCTGGGCATGGTGGGCAAGCTTACCAACCGCACCTATCGCAAGCGCATTGACAGCTACGTCAAGAGGCAGATAGAGGACATGGATGACCACAGGTACCACACACACCTCTGCCCTGTAACACTTTATTTGGATAGTTGTCTGCCTAGAGAGATTTTACAGAAGGTTTGTTGAAATTCAAGCTCAGTCTTTATAATAGTTCACTGAACATCACCTTAACCAAACCCGACCAATGGGTGGGCAGGGATTAGCCTTTCAGCGGAATCACACAATAATAAATAAAAAATAATAAATAAAAAAAAATAATAATAAAAATAATACAAACAAACAAACAAACAAACAAAACAATAAATAAAACATCAGAGATTTAGAATTAAGTACAAATAAGAATTCACAAGATGGTAAGGAGGCAACACATACAATACAATTAATGCAGTGCAAATAGGAAGACCCTGTGAATAGAGCTTAAAATAAATGTGAAGAAATAGGCTACAAGATAAAAGTGTGTTAACTAAAAGCTCTCATATACTGGTATGTTTTCAGGTCTTTTTAAAAAATGTTTACAGAATTTGCCTGTTTGATGTACAGAGGCAGGGTGTTCATAGCTTTGGTAAATAATAGATAAAAACAGCTTCTTGGGCACAATTAAAAGATTAACATTGGAAGATCTTGTGGTTGATAAGATATTAAAAGCTCAGAGATATATGAAGGTGCTATGCCATTTAGAGCTTTGTACATAATTAACAGAACCTTAAAATCATTTTTTTAGGAAACAGGGAGACAGTGCAGCTCAGCTAAAACAGTGATGTGCTTCCTCTTCTTGGTCTTAGTTAAAAGTCTAGCAGCAGAGTTCTGTATGAATTCCAATTTCTTTATATGCTTTTTTGGTAGACCAGTAAAAAGTACATTGCAGTAGTCTAACCTATTAGTGATAAAGGCATGGATTAATTTCTCTGCATCTTGTTGTGTTAAAAAAGGCCACACTTTGGCAATGTTTTTTCAGGTGGAAATAAGCTGTCTGGGTAACTTTACTGATATGGGGCTTGAAGCTTAGTAAGTTTTTGCAACACTGCCACTGCATCATGAATGACAGCACATGTGGTATAGACATGCACCTTCCCCACCTCCACTGCCCTGAATCACACCATTAGAACTGTTGGCATTACCAGACCAGACCAGAGGTGGCAAATTAAAATACAAGGTGTGTCTGTTGGGAAACACACTTAGTTGGAAGTTGGAGGAGTTTATAGCTTTCTGATGAGATGTCAACAATATACACCCTCACATGGGATGTGTGTAGAACATGTAAACAGTTTTTGTTAGTAGGCACAGTTGTGTATGTTTGTTAGTCTTTTTCTAACTCGCACCTAAAGAGGGATTTGTTTTTGGAATTGGGCGCACCTGTTCCTGTGCCTGCACTTTCGATTTTTGGATATTGTTATAGTTATGGTTGTAATTTGTTCATGTCATTAGATAAAATAACACAGAAGAACAGGGTTATACTATTCGACATTACTCAGTGTTTCCCACAGAATTGAATTGTATTTGTGGTGGTAGGTGAAGGGGGCGGGGGGGGGATGTTGTTGAGCAAACATTCTGTGTCGGAGTCAATAAAATGAATACCCCATAGTTATACTTGCCTTGCACAAGAAGTCGATATTGACAAGTAGCTGTAATGTTATACTGTGCTAACCTCGATAACCCAACAGTATTCTAACATTAGCGTAGGGATACTGCTTCTTATATGCTTGCACATAACTTAATTAGAGAGAGAGAGAGAGATGAAATGAAAGGATTTCATCCTATACTGTGTAA
>NC_055959.1:15040985-15158485 GCF_018492685.1 Alosa sapidissima | reverse complement strand
CATAGATTGTATAAAATAGTGAATTCTATATTCTATAAAATAGTAAATCCTGAAGCATCTACACCGCCACGACGACATCTACTTGCCTGGCATATGCACTACAGCGCTTTCTGTCAATTTCACTTCTTCGCGTGGACGCAACTTTTTTTACCGGAGTCGTTAAAGGTGTGAAAGCAGTATGAAAAATGTGGCCTTAGTGAAATACTTGTTCCATATGGTCTCGCGTGCAAGCAGATTCCTTTAAATGCGCTGCTGACTATCAAAATACCGATGCGCTGTTTGAAGTTGCGCTGCTTGCTGTTAAAGGGAATGACAGATGTCATTTTCATTGGTTTAAAGGATGTTACACACAAAACACACCCACCCACACACAGAGCTTTAAACATCTCGCCCCCAACTAGGTTAATGAGGCTTTTGATTTTAGAGTGGAGGAGAAACCGGTGTTTGTGTGCAGTAGATTAAACAGCTCGTAATCAGCATGAAGGTGTTTTTTTCCTAATCCCATCTGAGTTGGCAAAACCCTTCTTTGTCTAAGATGGCACACAATCCTAAATCATCTGAGAGGGCACATAATCCCCGCTGTGGGGCAGTTGATCCGACGGGGGCATAGTATAGGCTTGATGGTAAGATCTTGGCTCCTGCCTGCTTGGGCAGGGGATTGAGGAGTGACTCAGGAGAGTGACGCGCCTTTAAGACCCCTTCACCTCTTGGCACCCTTGCCAGTCAATAGGACTGTTTACATACAGAGTAATATGGACTCTGAGATGTCGGTGAAGCATACATGCATGGCGCACATATGGAAATTACTGTAATGCCATCTGTTTTTTTTGTGAATAACTTTTTATTTGACACAGCAAGGGACTCTGTGAATGTAACTAATTGTCAATGTAGGTCTCGATGAGAAAAGAAGGCAGTTATCTTGAATTTGTGTGTCTGTTGTGTGGTCAGGTGCACTGCATGGATGACGTCTGCGGACTGCTGCCGTTCCTGAACCCTGAGATCCCCGACCAGTTCTACCGGCTGTGGCTCTCGCTCTTCCTGCATGCCGGGTGAGTGGTCGCCTGTCTCCATGGAGACTCATGTCAGTCAGAGGGCTAGGAATGGTGCTCGGAGATCAATGGCATCTGTTAGTCTCGTCACAGACAGACACACACACTCTGGTGTAGAAACAGAGAGGGTACTGGTTCAGTGTAGCCTTGTCATGCACACACACTCTGGTGTGTCTGCATGACAATGTCTGGGGGTGTGTGTTATTGAGGAACATGTTATCTGGTAATACTCACGTTTTGAAGGGTAGCTTCTTAAGTTCTCAAGTGGATTAATTTGTTATTATTGATGAAAAGGATTTATAACAAAAAATATGCAATTATCAGTTCTCTTGATTGTTGCACAATAAGTCTGTGTACTGTCCAAATGACCTCATGCAGCTAGAGATTGCCATAATTGTTGGAGACAGATAATCAAAAATATCAACCCTTATTTTTGCCAGGGAAGGTGAAACATTGCTTTCACTCTCATTTAGGTAAGCAAATGTGAATAATCACCGTCAGAAGTTGCATGTGTAGCACCTCTGCTATACACATGTCCACTAGATGGAACACAACAGTTTTCTTTAGCCAGGATGACGCTCACGCTGCAGTGGTGTTCGTTTTGACATATTTGTTAATTTAAGCAGTGCATAATGCTCTTTGCCGAGGTGCTGTATTAAGGCCCATCTGACAGTAATGCGATACGGAGATTTGCTTATGGACATGTGCCTCAGGGGAGTAATCACAGCAAAGTGCCTTCTCTCACACCAGAGCTCAGCAGTTTGACTCACTTAAGCTGTGAGGCACGTGCCGAAAACACACACACTAACAAGAGATCACACACACTAGTGTTTATTTCATTAGACAAGACAAAGACAAATTATGTTTGTTATAGTTATATATATAGTTGTATAGTTGAGCAGACGAGACAAAAACTAAATATATTCGTCAAAGATATTATTATAGTTGATAAGACAAAACGAGGACAAAATATATTTATCAAAGTTATTATAATAGTCAAGAAGAAGAGACAAAGACAAAATATGTTTGTCAAAGTTATTATTATAGTCGAGAAGTAGAGACGAAGACAAAATATGTTCATCAATATTATCATTTAGTTGAGAAGACAAGATGGAGACGAAATATATTTATCATAGTTATTATCGTAGTCGAGAAGAAGAGACGAAAACGAAATATGTTCGTCAAAGTTATTATAGTCAAGAAGAGAAGACAAAGACTAAATAATTATGTTTGTCAGTGTTATTATCATAGTTGAGAAATTTGATGATTATTTTCTTCATTTATCGAGTTTTTTTTATTATTCATTTATTTATTAGTTGTTTAAAGGATAAAATGTAAAAAAAATGTGGATCTGCGTTTACCAAAGCCAAAGATTATGTCCTCAAATGCCTTGTTTTGTCCACATGACAAAGATTTTTAGTTTACTGTCATAGAGGAATTAGTAAAGCAGAAAATATTCTGCTAATAATATGGTGTAAGAAGCTGCTATTAATCGATGACAGTTAATCAATTAATCATAAAATGTTTGCAGCCCCTCTTTGTCTATGTGTGTGCACACACACGCACACACACACACACACACACACACACACACACACACACACACACACACACACACACACACACACATACACACACACACATGTCTGCATTCCCAGTAGATGTTCTAATGTCGCTCGTGTTTGTCTCACTGTCTGCATGCAGGATACTGCACTGTCTGGTGTCAGTGTGCTTCCAGATGACCATCCTGAGGGACCTGGAGAAGCTGGCGGGTTGGCTGCGCATATCAATCATTTACATCGTCAGCGGCATCACAGGCAACCTGGCCAGCGCCATCTTCCTTCCCTACAGAGCTGAGGTCCGCCCACATGACTCCTAGACAGACCATAGACATAGATAGGTTGACCATAGACATAGATGGGTTGAGTACTCTGTCAGGGTGGCAGCTGGATTTTGGATAAAGGGTTCATCACATAAACTAGAGGTTTAATCTCACAAAATGTGTTGACATGACAGACAGTTGCATTTGAGCGCACAAGTTATTTGTGTTGCCATTTCCTAAGGTGTGTGTGTGTGTGTGTGTGTGTGTGTGTGTGTGTGAGAGAGAGAGAGAGAGAGGCCGTAATGGAGTGCGCTTGGGTACGACTACTGTTTTTTGTACTGTTTTTTACAATGTGTGCGTGTGTCTGTTTGTGTGTGTGTTAGGTGGGGCCAGCGGGCTCTCAGTTCGGCATCCTGGCCTGCCTGTTCGTGGAGCTCTTCCAGAGCTGGCAGATCCTGGAGCAGCCGTGGCGCGCCTTCACCAAGCTCCTGTGCGTGGTGCTCTTCCTCTTCGCCTTCGGCCTGTTGCCGTGGATCGACAACTTCGCCCACCTGGCCGGCTTCGTCTCGGGCTTCTTCCTCTCCTTCGCCTTCCTCCCGTACATCAGTTTCGGCCGCATGGACATGTACCGCAAGCGCTGCCAGATCATTGTCTTCCTGGTGGTGTTTGTGGGCCTGTTCGCCGGCCTTGCGGTGCTCTTCTACGTCCACCCCATCAAGTGCGAGTGGTGCGAGCTGCTCACCTGCATTCCCTTCACGGACAAGTTCTGTGAGAAGTATGACCTCAACGCGCACATCCACTGAAAGAGGCGTGTGTGTCGGGAGACAGCCACCGGGCTGGGGGGGGGATTGTGGGGATAACGTGCCCCATAGGACGGGACCGTCTAGCTGGAGAGCGAGATACCACCACCCTCCTCCTCCTGTCCTCCTCCCCCCTGCTGCCATCACCACTGATGGGCTGTGCCTGCTCCTGCCTCTCCTCTGTAAACTCTTGACTCTATATGCTTGTGTGTCTTTTTTTATCAGCCATGTCTTGAATGCCACTCTCACTGTTGTGAGGACTTTTATTTTGTTCTATTTTATTTTATAAAAGAAAAAAAATAGAATCCCCAAATAACGTCACTCTTTTTTCTCAGTAACTGAGGGGGGTGTCTCTTTGTCAATCATCTGTGAAACAGAAAAGAAAATCATAAACCCTGACCTTATGTTCACAATCAATGTAATGCCTGTAGGATTGAAGGATTGAAAAAAAAATGTATGTGAGAACTATCTCTTTATGTTGTGCTAAGGTTGAATGGTTTTCAGAATCATTTATCAAATCTAACTCGCTCACTTGTTCAGGCAACCTCAGAATCCAGGGATAAAACACACCTTACAGTTAAAAAAACCTTTGGTGCCTTGTTGATAAATGTACCTACTACTGCCAGATTTTCGTTACATTTTGAGCACTCAAATGGTATCCTTTTATTTGTTTTATTGCTTCTGAAGAAGTGATGATGGATTGCATCGGGGTAGTGTTTTAACTACCCACTTACTCACTTGTAACAAAATACAGCTGAATGCAAAACAACATTGACTCTGTTTATCTGTTTTTACCTGGTCTGTAATGAAATATAGGCTATTCAGTAGCATCAACAGTAGCCCAATGTGGATATAAATGATGTCAGAATCACAAGAAATGGTCTTACATCTTTATTAAATACATTAACAAAGCAAATAGAAAGACAAACAAGAGGAGATACGGTAAACATACATTAGATTGTTAAATATTGTACACTGGGGTTCTGTGTATGAAGATGGATGACTTATTTGAATATGATTCCTGTGAAATCAAGACATTTTTTTTACAAAAATAAAATAATTTGGACATAAAGTTAGTATTTACTAACTTAAAATAAACACTTTAAATGCAATCAAACATGTGTCTTAGGATATGGATAGGCTATGGTTTAAAGTGCTCTTGAGTGGCTAGACAACCAAACAGTGAAGAATATTTCATTATGTACAATTGTATACATGTGTATACATACAGGTGCATAATTCAGCATTGAACAACCAACTCCTTCTCTCCAACTCTACAACCATTCATTATCTTCATTCATTTATATTGATCACGCATGTCACAGTTTAGTCAATAGATATGCGGGCCTTGTGTAGCCTACTGCCAGTCCTGTGCTTTGCCGTGTGTGCAATGGGGATGCGTGTGCAGCCCTCACCACGTGAAGCAAAGAGGGCTACCGGCAGCGTTCTGGGCTATCGCACTGCGTAGGAGAGTAGGAGGCGTCCTATCGTTCATGACTGATTGAGTCCGTGATGCTGATGATGTTTGCCGCGGTCAGAGTGAGTCTCTACGGTCTGCCCAGGGGGCCCCTGGCTGAGCTGAGCTGAGCGAGCGCTGGCCATCCAGCAGGGGGCGCCCTCCGGTCCTGTCCAGCCCATGCGTGGCTCTCAGCAGCCGCTGTTCCGCCGCGCGTAGGCCAGGCCTCTCAGCTGGTACTCCATCTCGCGGAAGGAGAGGGTCCCAACAGCGATGGCCGACGTGCCCTTGTCCTTGAAGCCGGCCTTGAGGTAGAAGGGCACCAGGAACTCCTCGCAGATGAGCAGTGCCCGGTGCAGGCCAGGCAGACAGCGGAGGTACTGCAGGTAGCGCCACAGCAGCACGGAGCCCTTGCCCTGCTGCCGGCAGTGGCGGTGCACGGACAGCACGTGGATGTGGACGGTCGGACTATCGGGGACATGAGTGGTCATGGCCTCCTGGGTCACAGAAAAAGAGAAGACTTGATGAAGAGGGCTAGACATATATAGTTAACATTCTCTAAAGGATAGAAGTCCTTTTTGCAACAAGGATAAATGTATACACAATAGGGTGAATGAGAACAGTGAGTGATCTCAGGGGGCTATATAGTAGGCCTAGTATTTTGAGTTTAACTGCTCATTGATTCATAGTAGTAAAGGCAAGGCAAGTGCATGTGTTTATGTCAAATGGAGGCAGACAATTATGTATGGCATCTATTGTCTGATTTACATTGAGGTTAGGCCTATTTATTCTGACTTTTTTCACTTGCACCATCTTTATCAATCAAATAAACAATCATGGCTAGAATAGATAACTATCCCTTGTAGTTAGAAGTCAGAACTGCCACACAGAAAACCCTCTGATTGGAATTGCGCTGTGTGATTAATAGACTTTGCTCTACACGATCCTTTATTTTGGATGATGTGAGATGGAGATCTCTCAGTTGTCAGATGGTGGCCTACGAGTGTGTGACTGTGAGACTGTTGTAGTGTGATGGTGCTCTCAGATCCCATCTGTGCAAATGTCTTGAACTACTGCAGATAACTCATGTATTAGCTTCACAGCCATTTGCTTTTGGTTGATATGAGTGATAATAACTGTGACCTGTGTCATATGAGACTGTTCTCACCTGAGCGAGCTTCTCCTTGCCCCAGCCTGAACCGATGATGAAGGCCACGAGCTGTCCCTCCTCGAACCAGCCGAGCGAGAGCTCCGGACACTGGCTAAGGAATACGAGCACCTCGTCCAGAGTGAGTGGACACTCGCCGGACACAGACACAAACGCTGTTGTGATGGGACACAAATAGGAAGCTTAGTTAGTTTAGCTGAGTTACAATTCAAATGCCGGATTACGGGCATGTTTACTGAGTTTGGCAGACCCCCATCCTGATAATCCTGATTAGTTTGATAGTAAACCGACACCATCACCTACATTTGTAGCCTAATTCAGATTGAAAATGGCTAAAAGAAATACTTTACTTAAATGTCATCTGACTGTCCTAAGTGTGCTGGAAACACACCATAGTTGATGTCATAGCCTACATAGGCTATCATTTATAATTATATTTAATCATTATCTTATTTAGCCTACTGTAATTCGTATTTAATGGTAATCATCAGTAATTGGCTATTTGTCACACAAAGAATGTGAGATCATGCCATAACATCCTCTGCACTATAAAGGAAATCTACAATATCAATGGCATGTTTCTATGTTTTGGTTATGGTTATAGGATTTGGCAGACGCCTTTGTCCAAAGCGACACATACATACAAAAAACAACATAATATTTAAAATTTAACAGGGAACAGATTAGAATGTTGGTCAAACTATAATAAGGAGAAAAGCAATAACAATAATGTCCATTCAATCAATAATATAAAAACAATGACATAGAGTTTTCTAACAACTTGAAACAAAGTGTAAAATTAGTTATTGTAGTTCCAAGACCAGCTTGTTATACAATTATCCAAATATCCAGTTTCAACTACTGACACAGTCTTCCTATCATAGACAGAAACATTCTTCTTTTTTTGCATACCTTCTCTCTCAATCTCAAACACACTGATGGCATCTTGAGGGGTCAGGTTGCGGAACTCGCTGGCAGGTAGTGTGTGCCGTCGCTGCCGTCTGGGGCTGGACACACCGATGGGCGTCTTCAGGAAGAACGGCTTGAGGAAGGGTGAGCTACAGACTTTCGGAGCCATGACCAGGAACGTGCAAAAGAGCTGAACCAAAGGCTGCTTCACCTACCAACGTACCCCTCCTGCTTCCTCTGTTGGGACCCTTACTCTTACTCAACAGACTGGTCCTGTCTTAATCCCTGGACGATGCCTCCTGCCTTCACAGCTTCTTTCTTATACAGGCTATAAGAACATGCGCAAGCCAACACTTTGCTCCTCTGAACCAACCAAACCAGATGACTGACTCACCTCTTTTTGGTTGTATTTTTCACCCTGTCACCTCTCTCTCTGTTTCTCTGTCTATCTCTCTCTGTCTCTCTGTCTTTCTCGCTCTGTCTTTTCCTTCCCTCTCCTCCTTGTGCTTTTATCTCCGGTCTCTCTCAGTATGCAGCTCAGACACAGTGGCCTTTATTGGCCCTCCTGTAGATCTCTTAATGGGGCCCAGCCCAGTAGGGATGACCGCAGCGTGCACGTGGCATCTCACGCGAGCCAAATCTCCTGGGGTGGCAAGTAACCACTACGCCCCTCTAATACCACATTACATCAAATACAGTGTGCCGAGAGTGCTTACCCTGACAAGGCTTCTAAGCTGAAGGCTACACCACCGGCCAAATGTTCTCTAATTAATGACTTTAAAAATAATTTGATTTTATTGCCTCAGAATCACTTGATTCCTGTAAGGTATTCAGTGACCACAAAAATCGTTTCATGATTCAGTTTCCCCATTTCAACACTTGGGTGAAATCCGCCATGTATGTTTTTGTAGTGTGTAGATTGTGTGCACATGTGTTTGTGTGTGTGTGTGTGTGTGTGTGTGTGAGAGAGAGAGAGAGAGAGAGAGAGAGAGAAAGAAAAAAAGAGAAAGAGAGAGGTAGTAAGAGAGAGTGAGAGAGATTAGTGGATTTCTCTCTGGCTGATTTTTATAGCACAAACCGCCCTGGTCCAAGTTCTGATTAAATGAGGATGCTGGCACTTTCCCACAGTCTTTGTCTTGATTAGGCTTTTATTTATCTCTCTGGCCTGGAAAAGGTCACATTGCATTGCTTTGTTAAGGAGTTCTCCTCCTTAGGAATAAAATGAAATGAAAAAAAAAAATTGGTAGAAACTTTTATTGATTTAATCACTCACCGACATTTCTATGATTTATACCTATTCATATATATTTACATTAACACAATTGTCAACTTGTTCATTGTCTGTATATTTCAGGTCAAATGGAAATGACTTCCACGCCATTGGATAGCACATTAACTGGCTCTACATGTGATCCTCCACACACACTTTCACTGCTCTAAGGACATCTGTTTGGCCCTCCCACCATACTCACCACAGTCACAGCAGAGAGATCACAGATGATGGCATGGGGTTAATTAAGGGGCAGGAGCTAAACATTCTCAGGTTTGTGTGGTGCCACCATGACGTGGGCGAAGACGAGAGTGCCTTCTGCTGGTGTCCGGTGCTCGCGTCATCAGAAGCGGCAGGCAATCAAGTCACCGATGAGTGAGATAGGGGGGGTCCAGCTTTCGGCACATTGCGGCGTGAGTGTCAGTGTAGCAGCATCTATCTCATCATCTCCCATCTTGTTTAAGGGGATGACTTGACCCATCTTCTGCAGCACAACACCTGCTCCTCTAATCCCTCCAACTGGCTTTTCTCCTCTGTTCCCTCAGCCTTGCTCCTCTCCCTCCAGGTAGCCTATCTGCCAGAGGCAAGCAAGAAGCTAAGTCTCTCCGGTGCAGTCAATCCGTTCAGGGCTACTTATTAGAACTAAGCACAGAGGAGGCTGGAAAACATGTTTTGATATGGAGGCTGACTGACGCAAGGCTTATTCCTGCACTGGAATCATGCACAAGCAGAAATAGGAATTTACCTGATGAAGGTCTAAGGCCGAAATGTTGTAGGCTAATTTCTAATAAATATTTGCTTGAGGAATGGTCAGTGTGCCGGATTCTTTCTAAGCTGATCTGCGACCTTTGGTCATATCTAATGCACCTGCCCTACAAAAGAGGTGTGCAAAAAGCCTTCCTACGTTGCTCTGATAGAAATAGTAAATTACTCTATTAGGGGTTTGAACGGCGTGTCATCAGATTTGGACGTTGCCATATTGGAGATACTCGCCTCATTAGAAAGAATTAGGCACTGAAGTAAATCCCTAACATCGTCAAGGAAAATGGTTAATTATTGGTTGTACCAATAATTTTAGGTTGTACCAATAGGTCAGACTGAGAAAAACATCTGCTGTAGGTATCGACTTCCAAAAGTTATTAAAAAAACATGGAGAAAGGAGAATAATGCCAGAAGTTATCAGAGGAAGGGGGGCGCTTGTGGTTGAACTTGGTACTTCGTCTCCCTCACCCAACTCATATGGATCTGCGCTGCCAATAAACTGTAATTTCTCGAAACATCGCACATTTTTTTGTGGTCCGAGTCCTGCCCTATATGCCTTTGTATCTTAGACGCATTTTGATGAGCTTTTCTGTTGTTTAGACACGGCTACAATCACGTAAGATGCAAACTGCATAATACTCCATTGTACTTAATTCACCGAGTATCGCCAATATGGCCGCGCGTGCTGGGTTACCATGGTTACCGGCCAGAACGTGACGTCCGTGCAAACCCCTAATAGAGCATCACAGTCCCGCCCCTCATCCGAGAGAGCTTAGTTTCCGGAAGTAAATTTCCCATTCATTTCTCCCATTGACGTTTTGGAAAAATCCGTATCTAAAGAGTTTTAGAGCATGTCTTAGGCTAATCAGCTACGGAGTAACTCATAATCATACAACATATCATTTCGAGTGAAAAAACAAAGAGAAAGTCCAAAAAAAGTCAAAGGTACAAGACTGTGTACATATTTTCATTTCCTAGCGAAGGAACTACTCATCCCATAAACCACCGCGCCTCACTGAATAATATATAGAGTGTCCCAGTGACGCCACTTCCATTTGCCTCCATGGGACCTATATTTCAAAAAATTTTGAACGCCAGTCTATGGCGAAAAATAAATTATTTTCTGGTCCCGGTTGACTTGTGCCTTGAATTACCCAAATGATGTTTGTCAATTTAAAGAGAATTTTTACACAAGAACAATTTAAATTTTTGTCAATTAAAGAGAATTTTTAATGTAAAGACATTTGCAGTTTGTTTCGTAACTATTGAATTACAACATTGTGAAAGATCGTAATTCCCACTACTACAAACCCATCAGTCGCGCTAGTGACGTTAGCTCATTCACAGCCACACTAGATTGTACAAGCATACCAGCAACAGGTCTTAATTGGGCTTTCCTTGCCGATGAAAATACCATGAGTCAGAGGATTAAACACATCAGGTAAGTTGTATTCGTCCATAGACTGTACATTAGATACTGTTAAGTGATATTGCAGGCAGCAAGATGCAACCGTTAACTAGCATAACAGCTAATCTTATCGTTAATTACGTTGGTGACGTACATCGTTCGAGACGAGAGATGTAGTCCACTGAGCGGATTCGCACAAAACCAACATAACTTTTGAAGTCTATCGAACAACAGTACTTTCTTGACGTGAAAAATTATCTTTTAAATTCACACACATCATATGTAAAATTCGTGGCACAATTCAAACTGGACCAAAAAATAATTGTTATCTCTCCATTAACTCCCGTTCATATTTTTTTGAAAGATAGGTCCCTTGTAGCGGAAGTAAAACGGAAGTCACTGGGACACTCTATAGCACATGCACGAACCAGCGTGAAATCATTTCCAACCGGCGACAGCACGCGAACCCTTTCCTCCAAACAGTGATTTTTATATAGTGAATGTGCAGTTAATAGCAGTTATTTCAGGAGTAATCGTGCAAATAATCGTGTTTTGGTATTGAATGTTATATTTGCCATCGTGTATTTTATACCGTGTGTGTGAAAGCGGTTAATGTTAGCAACATTGTGCAGTGCAGTGTATCTGACTGCCATCCTGATGCATGGACCGGTGCATGGTCTGCTCTTGGACCACCATATTCAGTTTGCTGTGAATTATTACGCAAAATGTTCATTAAATGTACGAAAAAGTATTTCTAGGTTAATTAATGATTGATGATATGACTCGTACAGTATGAAGGCTACAGTAGCCTAGCTAATGTTAACTAGCATTACCAACCTCCCTGCAAAACTCACCACACAACTTTGTAGGTCTTGTCCCTCATGCTGGCCCTTACAAAACCCACAAGCTAACCCTCGGACACACAACAGTCAATAATGTGACCCGATTTAAAGTGGTTTTCACCCCTTGGACACTCTTGATTTCGTCCTTGAAACAGTGAAATATCAGAGCCCGTCTACGGAGAGCTTGCCCACTCTCTATTAATCCCATACAAACCGAATTTGGCTGCAGTTCACCAGAGTTCACCTAGATGGCGATCGCGGGCGAGTCCAAAATACATGGGGTCCTATGGAGCTACATGGCTACATTTATTGTTTTCACCTATTTAACAACTGAAACCCTCAGATTTTATTTTATTTTTTCGCAAAATGGATATGGATTATCAATCAAAAGTGAAATAATCCGGGAGTCATGTCCTTTCGTTTTCTTACAGGTTGGGTCGTTGTTGCCCATAACACGCTAGCATTGATGCTATGCTATGCTATGATCATGCTAATGAATGACGTCATTGACACGTTTGAAAGGCTTTTTAGAACAATTAAGTGTCTTTAAAAAATATAATTCTCAACCAAGTGTATTGTCTTTGCCTCCCCTTTCGAATACAATATTCAAATTAAAAAATGATATCCCGAGAAAAGTGGATTTTGAGGGGTACAGCTCCATAGACCTCCATTCATTCTGGACTCGCCCGCGAGCGCCCCTAGATGCAGTACCACACCGGAAGAGTTCCGAGAGTGAAGGTTCTCCCCTTATTAGACATTCTCTGGAAATATTCACGGCGGCATGGACGGTTTGCTAACCATTTTACTGCAGTGTCTAGCTGCTAGCCGGTGGTAGCATCCAGCTTGCATGTGCTATCAGCTAGCTAGCTAGTTCAAAAGTTGAAGTACTTATTGAGATACAGGGCTTTTTATGCCTCGACTAAGTTGATGTTTCCTATAAACAACAATTCATGTTCATAGAAACAACAAGGTCACTAAAACATTATATTAATGTTAGCAGCATTATAATGACATTCTAATGTCTGAAAGGCTAATGATTAGCCTATCGGCTACCTGAAAAGTTAAGTGTTTAAACTAGCATTTACAGTGTTCTATTTGATGGTGTATTGGCCCTGACTAATTTTGTGTGATATATAAACCACAATCCTTGTTGATACAAGTACCAATGTTCGTCTAGAAAGTTTTTATTCACATTAAGATTTTCGCCATCTTTGTCAATAATTTTCATAACGGCCTTTCCACCAATCAGAGGCATCACTGTGGGATTGTGGGATTGTTCAGGATTGTTGGTAATGAAGTAGCCTGGCTAGCGCCACCACTTCTCAATGAGATGTGGTCTGGGAACCAAACGTTCATTTTCTCGTATTTGAAAAAAATGCCCAGATCCGTTTATTGGGTGCCACGGATGTCTATCAAATGCGTCTGTGCATAGCTCATCATCGTCTTGCTTTCCCCCCTGTTCTGTGATTGGTTCCCTATCTCAGGCAAAAATTTGCTCCATGGTCTCCAGGCTGCCTTAGCAGCGTGAATCAAATCGTGCGCAAGGCAGCATGGGAACACCCAGGCTAGTAATGAAGTACTTATCCCAGACATCGCGATTAAAAGACATTTATTTCAAAACAAGGTTAGTGCCCCTTGAATTTTCGCCCTCTATATGACCATATACAATCACTTAGTACAGCCGTAGCTGTTTTTGAGTCTACCATGTGCAGTTAAGTTTTTATGGCTTATACCCGAATTGTCAATGGAGAAATTGCATTGAATTCTTACTTACGGAAACTCCTGTGGGCGGGACTCTGATGCTCTATTGCAGGGCTCTTCAATTGGAGGTCATTTCTACTGGCCCTTTAAAAAAAATGTAGGCCTAATCTCTGCGCATGAGCTGTTCTCCATTCTTGCATCTCTCGCTTGCTTTAGTCCTGCAGCCACTGCACCTCAGCCCATTGAACAAGTTAGGCTACAATACAATTCATTACATTAGTAGCCTACATAAGCTGAACGTAAGTGCCATAGTTTAGTTTCAACCTAAATTGCCACGTTGGAGTTTATGTACTAGCCTACTAATATTTAACAGGTTGCACCACACAAATTCTGTCAACAATATCGCAAAAAAACACGGGCACAATTTCCGCAAAACTTGGTGGAAAGGTGGAACAGATCCGACTCAAAGTATTTCTATATAGTAGCCTGGCTATTGCCGATGTCCTTCATTTCTTCGCGTCTTACAACATAAACAAATGCAATTATAGTCTAGTGAAGTCAGAAATTAGCCCGTCTAAAGGCCTCTTGGAAATGTGGCATAACATTAAATGCGCACTCAATTGCGATTCGTAGCAAAAAGTATCACTGATAGCGAAGGTAAATTGCATATTTGTAAATGTGACGACGGCAAAACGTTTTGTGGTTAATCGAGACTATATAATAACCAAAGAAAGTAAAGGAGATGATTTGCACCTCCGTTCACCAAATAAAGGCCGTGGTTGTGTTTCTACAATATGTTGGCACAAAACGTAATTTCTGTCAGAAACCAAGTAGGCTAAACGTTTTCATTGTCATCGTGAACTATGACGATGCCCATGTTCAGTAGGCTATGTTTTTCATTTATTCAAGCAGTGACATAGGTTTAATGCATGGGGTAACGTGAGGTGCGTCAGAAAAAAGATGGGCCTGTCCCTCTCAAAACATGTTAAAATAGTGTGATTAGCAACCAGAAAATAAAAAATTCCCGGGGGAGACACCCCCGGACCCGTGTTATTATTATTAGGCTATTCTGACTGGCCTGCACTGCTAAAAAAAATCTAGAGGTCACGGTCATCTCATTTAAATGGTGGGAACGTCAAATGTAACAAGTAGGCCTCTAAGTCAGAAGAGCTCTACATATGCGACTGATTACACATTTAATTCACCTGAACAGTGTTTGAATCCTGTTTGTAGGCTACTCACTGGAAATCTTGTACCTAACAGTTACTGTGCAAAGCACAGATTCCATTACTGTTATCTGTTATCACAGATTTAATTCCATATTAGCCACCAACAACTGGGTAATGATGTTATGCATGTACAAAATACAACATTTGAACACCCATATTGCTGCTGTTGTACTTCTTTGTATATACAGCTGTTAATGTGATTAGCCTACGCATATTTCAAGCCGCATTTCTCCGGCCCCTCAGTTGTGATGCTTTTCATGAACTGGCCCCCATTACAAACTAATTGAATAGCCCTGCTCTATTGTGTGCAGTTTGAACGCTAAATGAATGTATACCTGAAATACTTACTTATTTAAGTTCATCAATATATTGTCATATTTCATACATCTGATTCCTTACTAGGTCAACTTCTCACATCACATCAAGGTAGATCTGTTGTGATAATCTATTTACGGTCTATCTATTTGTAGCTTCTTACGCATGGTCCTCCACACACTATGTTAAGTATATCATTACTTAATCAATGTATCTCTAATTACTCAGTCATCATTAGATGTTTGAGATGACCCCTATCTGATGCCCAGCTTACCAACTGACCTATCTGGCAGATACAAAAGTGGTGCCAGTGCCAGCTCAGGATCCAACTGGCTTAGAGGCTGACAGCTGGGCAGCCACTCTTTTATGTGTGTGCGGGGTCGTGACACTGGAGTGGAGACACCTTAACAGGCTGTCCAGCTGATCTGATCTGACCGTCTGAGAGCGATGTGGCCAAGCGCAGCAAAAAAGAATCCTTAGCTTAAATATTGCTTAAAATGATAAAGTACATCAAAATATTTTAAAGACATAAGAATACTAAGAATACAGAGAGCATCTGATGAACAGGAATTTAAAAAATGTATTTTCTTCCTCCACATTTCATCACAGTGTCTCTGTGTATCTGTACAACCAGACGGCAAGGGGGCAGGTAGTGAGTAAGAGGGAAACAAGTGTGACCTCTTCCACCAATTTAGCAGGATATCATGTATATTAGCAACAACAAACCCTCTGTGAATCCATCTTGACATTCCTCACCACTATCATTTAAAAATTTGGCTTGTGAAAAAGATGTGAGCAGCCAATACCTTTTGCTACAGTTTGGAGTGGGTTGAAAAATATAGATGGAGACAAAATGCATGCAACTGAAATGTAGGCTTGTTCTTTCTAATGAGATTGCAATAGATTACAATGAGTACTGTGCCATGAGTTTTGAATATTTTAATATTTATATGTTTAAGTAGTACAATGGAATGCTTATAGCTATAATTACAGACATTGCTGCAAAGAAATGCACAATAACCAGAGTACCAGACAGGGCATGAAAGTCTTTTTCTGATCCAAATAACTGTTTTACTGCAATATCACCACTAGGGGACAGTGCACCCAGTCATAACCCATGACAATGTGTGCATAGGTGGATACCTTTTACATAGACATGTGAACATGAATGCAAACACAATAAACAAGACAGAGATTTATTAAGGCCATGTTTATATACACATACAAATGACAAAACGACATGAAAGTTTGCCTCTCTCTGAGATCTGTTAGGCCAAACGAGAAGCCCAACTTTGTGTCTGTTCCTTTGCAGCACCCTAATTAGCTGTCTTCTGTCGACCCATGGGACGACAGGGCAACTCCACACATGACACACAGGCCAGAGAAAGTCATGTTCCGGAGGAGCGGGTAAAACAGGGGAAGGCTTCACAAATCATGGTATTTGTGGGAAAATCTTAACATTTAAATGTCTATTGGAGATAGCAATATAGTGAATATTGGGATGCATGCATGTATGTGCAAATGTGTGTGTGTGTGTTATAGATCTTCCCACTAACTCAGCAGAATATTTGTGAAGAGCTTCTACAGTACCTGTCTCTCATTGTGTGTGTGTGCCAGTCATCTGTAGTGTGAGAGCCCCTGGGCTCTGTGTTTCACACTCCTCTACCATATGCACACACACACACACTGCAGCCACCACACAGATGTAGGCCAGGAACGCAGCCTTCTGGGACATGGTGCATCCCCAGCAGACTCAATCTATTTTAATGAATCCCTCCGAGTTCCCCTCACAAGACGGCACACTGTTTTCCTGCTCGTGCTGCTGTCAGGTGTTGTGCTACTCTCTCTGCTCTGCTCTGTGTATGTGAGAGAGACATCTCAGGTACTCTGCTTATATGATTTCCCCTTACCCTCTGGTGACATACCTTTGAAAAAGCTGTTTAAAAATGCTTACCACAATCAAGGAATAACAAACAACAATAACAGCTAGCAGGTAGACTGATAATATTGTGCATGTGCTTGAATATACAGTTTAGCCTAGAAATCTAGACGCACCCTAGTGGCAGCAAATTAAATTTGTCTAGCAACTCTCCGTTGGCTTGTGAGCTCGAGAAATTAAACTTCTATCAGGCCAATCAAAGCGTGTATCGAGTCGTTATAGAGTATAGAGTTGCAACGGTTTGGCTTGAATTCCCTGCTACTTGAAGACAAATAAGATGGATGTTGCTGTTGGCGAACAGTGTGACACGAGTTAAGCTTTTATTAAGTTGGCAAAAGTTTGAACTAGCCAACTAGCTCCGCTGGTGGTAAACGCATGGGACTCATAGCGCTGTCCTATTACGTGCAGAGGGAATTTGAAAGACAACCGATTATCCCACCCCTCGGACTGAGCACTGCGAACGGTGAGTGCCCAGACCCTACATTTTAATGTGGGTCTGGCTCGTCAGGCTATATACAGTTGGCACAAAAGGTAAAAAATTGTATTTCTGGATATATTTCCAATTAGACATCTAACTATGCAGGTACTGCTATTACTCATTGCTGATTTCTAGGCCTTGCTTAGAGGCATGGTTGGAACCTTTTTTTGTTATCAATAATGAATAATGAAAGTTCTGAAAGCCCCAGGGACAAATGCCCCATATCAGTTTACATGACATAAGCTGAAACCATCATCAGCCTGGCCACCTGTATTTTCCCAATTTGAGAAATAAACATTGTAATAGCATTGCAATGTTAAATGAGCCCAGTCAAAACCAACTGACCAAGTTAAATGAGCTCAGTCAAAATTCAAACATGACATGAGATATTCTTATTCCCTTGTAAATATACATGGCATTGTGTCCTCCGTCTCAAGTCAATTAACCACCACCTACTCAGTCAGTCTTCTATTCAAAGCATTATTCCAAACATTTGTAAAGGCCAGAATCTAGCATGCAAGAAGTTTGTCAGTTGTATTGGAAGTAAATAATAATGGCACATGTATAAGAGTACACTGTATCTGAAATGGGTGCAATCAGTAACTAGAAACCTGAGCAGAACCTGACTGTGCTGGGCTTGACAGAGATGCAACTCTTTAAGATGGTGGACAGTTAAGCTGTCAGTCGGGAAGCCAGATGCAGAAAGTTAATCATATAAAGTGACCCTATCCATGTCAAGACAAGAGTTCTCCAGCTATCATTAGTGTGTGGCAGGGAGAACAGGAATAGACCAAGTGGATATACAAAGACATGTGAATTAAATCATGGCTCCTTCAGTATATCCTTGTTATATAAAGCGATTCATTATGTCTATATATACTGCTCAAAAAAAATAAGGGAACACTTCAATCATACACTGGATCGGTACTCTGACACTGTTTGGTTCTGAGGACAAGTAAAACTTTTGAGGCGAGTGTTTTATTTTGCAAGAACTGTCATTCTGTGAATGTAGTTTGAGAATGGAGAAAAGGGTGGAAGGTTTCAAAAAATGTGTTTTAACAATTGTGGAAAACTGTAAGTGTTCCCTTATTTTTTTTTTTTTAGCAGTATATTTTACACTGTAAACAAGGAAAGACCTTGTAGCACATGTAGCACATTTTAAATGGTCCCACTTCCTGAACCTGTCTAACAATGACATGTCTAGCAAAATTATTTGTTTATTCATGCAAGCATCACAGCAGATATTTGATTGACCAACTTGAATTGTTTTTATAGAATGAGATCACAACAGCAAACATCCAGTGCTGCCATACTGCATCCAAAAACTGATGCTTTTTAGAATATTTATCATTTTAGACACCTGCTATCTTTCTATTTACATTCCCATCCATCTTCCAAAAAAATGTAATAATAAAAAAAGCAAAAGACAACAAATAAATGTATGAAGAGTGCTGGAGACGAGGTGTTTGTTGTTCTTATACAAATACTGAACATTGATAAACATCTTAAATATTTTTATCATCTCTTCAAAAAGAAATAACTAGGGGATGCAGATTCTCATTTTGAAACCTTTTAACCTTAAACTTCTAACCATACAATTTAAACACTCTTGAAAACACACAATCTACAATTTTGGACTGTGTGGTTCTCAATGGGCTTTGCAAAACTTCACTGCCATATAGTCCTGTGATGCTCTCTCATGTTTCCCCGAAGAGGATACATGGCTATAGATCAACAATTCCTCACCCTTCATGAGTTCCTTTTTTGTATCACTCAGTTAATTAAGAAATTAACCAATTAATTGATTAGATAATTGCTTAATTGATTAGTTGAGAATCTTAACTAATTCATTAAGCAAAAACCTGTGCAAAAAAGTCATGCTTGAGGTGGTGTTGACTCGGGGAGAGAGGTTTACATATGTAGGTAAGGCTCCATCCTGTCCCAGGACTGCATCTCGTAGAAGAAGCCATCACAGACGCCGACCCCGTTATCCACTGACACGGGCACAGCCTGGACCTCCTCTCGCAGACAGTCCCAGGCGTACGACTGCTGATCCGAGAACATGGTGAGCTCCTCGTAGTACTGTGGGGGAGTGACGGACAGGTGCACGCCGTGAATCTGCTGCGGGTAACCCCCTGGACATTCGGTTGGGCCGCCAACTGCGCTCACCTCCACGAACCTGGGGGTCAGGGGCTCTGGACCGGTCACACACCAGTTCCCACGGCCCGCGATGTGCCAACCTGGCTGGAGATCCTCCATTTCTTTGCTCAGCGAGTGCAGAGCGGCACTCAGTTCCAGGTCGTCAAAGGTCTGCCTCCTTCTTTCGTCATCACAGGCATCTGAAGCCCAAGCGTCTGAAGGCGCTCTCATCTGCTGCGCCAGAAGTGGAGACTTCTGAGCCCAGTTCTGGCCGTCGCCAGAATTACGTTGCTTGCATTTCCTGACATACTTCATTCCCCCGTGTAGGGCCTGAATATGTTCCTGAGAATTCTTGAACGCTTTGCTCTGTTTGGGGATACTCTGATAAGTATTTATGCGTTTGCGCTTAAAGATGCCATTGACAAACATGTCTGCATACTGAGGATCAATCTGCCAGAACCCTCCTTTTCCTGGTTCATCTTTCTGCCTTGGTACCTTTCTAAAACACTTGTTGAGGGAGAGATTGTGGCGAATGGAATTCTGCAAAATGAATAGATACATTGGAGAAATGAATGTTTTGCTGGCCAAAGGCATGTCAAAATGTATAGCAATGGTATGGACCCCATACTTTCATATCATGACCTAATTGACATGACATGCTTGACATGCTTTCATATAATAGACTTTAATATGACATGGAACGCAGGCCTAGACATAACAATAAATTCACACTCTGAAATGTCTGTAGTAATGTCAGTCATATCAATTAAAAAGGCTTGCTCCTTTCACTGATATTGACTGACAAATGTACTGTGAAGTAGGGTAACTACAACAATACTGCTATCTATGTAAAATACCTTACCAATATGCCAATAAAAGGGTGTGGGTTACACTCAAATGTATTGCTTAATGAATCTACAGTACATCATCAGCACCCTAACATCATATCAAGTCCCTCACCTGCCAGCTTGGCTCTGCATGCCTGTAATAGCAGAAGTTCTCTGTGATCCAATTGTAAATGGCTGAAAGGGTCATTTTGGTTTTCTTGCTGGCTTGCATGGCCATACAGATGAGTGTGGCGTAGGAGTAAGGAGGTTTCACTTTGGAATTTGTCTTGAAGTCAACATTCGAGCTGACGGCTCCTGTGAAGTCGTGATGATCGCCCTGACTTGTCTCCTCCTGCTGGGATGAACAGCTGTTACCACCTGGGCTGACTGAGATGGTGGACGATGTCAGATACCCAGAGGCTTGTGGTGCACCTGTGGCAGCTGCAGGGCTGACTGAGGAGTATGTGCTTTGAAGTTGTTGGTGCAGCAGGTGCTCTGGGTGACATCTGGAGCCAGGGAGACTCTGCGGGTTAGCACTGGGAATGGAAAAACCTTGAAGCCACTGCAGACTAGTGAGGCTATCGTCCTGTCCTGATGTGGCATTCTCTTCCTTCTGGTGGAGCATCATCCATTTCCTCTTGAACTTGGTAGCCATGTCCTGACAGCCTTGCACTGGCATTCTGAAACACCACACTATGTGAAAAGCAAATTGGTTAGGTTTTTATCACAAATAGTATTGAATGAGCAGTGACATATTTTTAATATGATGTTATATATCAGCAACCAAAATAAATAAATACAAACAACGATAACAAGAAAAAAAACTGGGTAAACTTACCTTTTTTGTAGCTAACGTTAGCTACCTGTAGTCTTTAACAGTGGCTAAACTGCTCGAAGATGTTAGCCTTGGATATTGGTAACAGTTCACCTTATATTTGAATAAGGGTTGGTTGGTGTCCTGTTGGAACTTATATATTGAATTATTTTGTTCTTTCTGTTCTGGAACAAGACAACAACTAAACAAAACTGCTGACGGTCGCCTGTAGAAAACAATGACAGCTAGAGAGCTCTTGAAACAGAACGCCAGGTCTCGATTGGCTCCTAGGCAACCAGGTTTCGTCTCGCAACCTCTATGCTCGCAACCCAACTTCCTGCGAGTTCGAAGCCGAAGGGTTTGTAAATAAACGAATGATGACTTTGCAACGCTTCACTGCGAGTAACTTAATACTCACAAGAAGTCCAATGTTAACCTAAAACTCTTTGGCTAAGAATGAACGCTTAATGAATGATATAGCCTACAACACTCCATTAGCTTTTCAAACAATTTACAAGACATTGTCCTGTAGGCTATGACAGACGCCTAGGGCAGGGATATTATTCAACCAAGTGGGCCAGACTGGGCATACGTAGCTGACATGAATGCTGTCCGAATATCTATCAGATCTCATTTGTCTGAACCATAGACTATGGTCTGAACTATTAAGTGTATTTGTAAACCGGGACAAAGTACCCTAGCCTAAGACCTACGTTGTCTATGATCGATTTCCATTAGGTATTCAAATTCTGACATAAAAATGTAAAATCTGAATTACATAAAAGTAAAAACTAAAAGAAGCTTTAGCTCGCAAGCAGGCTGTCTTAAAGGTAACCTACAGAGCCATATGTAGCCTAAATGCCGCACTCTTCCACCTGTCCGTCCTTCCCACACGCGACGGCATCCTTCTGCGACATCTAGTGGTTTGCTTTTGTAAATGAGTAACAGAGCCATATAAAGGTAATATGGCTCTGAGTTAGCCTAGGCTACTTCAGTCGACTGTCACAATCCTGGAGAGGCCTCTTCTTAAGATACATCTATAGGCTACAGTGTTTCTCTTTCATAGGACTTGTGAGATTATTCTTTACTGTTTTGTTAGGGAAAAACTCTACCCTCACTCCAAATATTACAATGAAATGCTCAACAAAAGACAAATTACAGGGCTACATTTAAACTGACAATTCTTCAACCACATTAACCTAGAAGAGTTTTATCATTTTGACACATTAATTGCTCTGTTATTGAAAGTCGTAGTAGAAACAAGTTGAGGCACATATTTGAAAACCTGATTAAGTATGAAATCAAATGAAAAATGGATTTGCCCATCATTCTTATAAGGATGATACTCAAGTCTGTCTGTCTTTGCCACCAGATGACTCCATTTCTGCATCCCTCAGTGATATTTCAGTAAGGCCATACAGATGTGTCAATACAACTACACCTCAACACACATACAGTACACTGTATAATATTGCATCACATACACTCAGCTAGTTTGTTCAAGCTATGTAGCAAACTTGGAAAAGAAGATAAGAGCTCAAAGCTTGTGGTGACCCTACTTCACTTGAGGAAAAAGACATACTGGAATCAGACATTTGATTGAATTTGATCCCTTGTGGATTTTTTACTTGATTATCACTATGATGATCAGTGTCTTGAGGACTAATGGGTTAAGTAATTCCAGGTTATTTGTATTTTCCCCAAAGCAGTAAAAGAAAACAATATATTAAGAAAGTAATGATAAAACCACCACGACTCTGAAACAACAAAGTCATTACTGAAACGTTAAGCTTTATTAGTTTTCCACATGCCTCTACACCAACAGGACAAAAGTATCTTGAGCGTATGCTTTAAACAATGAATGACCCAAAGCAGTATTACCCTGGATACCAGGTCAATAATATTTGGAACAGGAACAAGAAGGCACGGTGTATCAGTATACTGAGATGGCACATCAGAATAGTCTAGCCACTGTGAGTCTAAAGTGTGAAATAAACTATAAATAAGCCCACAAGTGAAATTATCTGGTGTTTAAGATTCCTGTTACTGTTGCGCAACGAGAGAGGTTTCTGGTTAATATTGGGGGAGAGGATGTGTCAGTGGAGATAAAAGCTGATACACAGGCTCTTACAATTGAAACTTTGTGAGATGCAGTTCCTTTCAGAAAAGCATAGATTACTTAATTTAGTACACAAAGCTTAACATTAAAGCATACCACACCTTGTTATTACAGATGAATAACATATTCATAATTATTATATAATAAAACACTGCTGTTGAAATAAATCAGTATTATCCAGTTTAGAGTTCACTCACATACTGTAGATCTGTACATAATCAATTATTTTTAAAAAGGCTTTCTTATGTGCTTGACAAGTGGTCCTTTCACAAGAATACAAAAGCCCCAAGCAACAAGTAGCCATGTTTGCTCTAAAGAAAGGCACATATACCTATATGAGTAATGCTACACTTGCAGGACTGGGGACAGTCAGTAGACTCCGAGCTACTCGAGGGTACTGTCGCGGCAACACAACCATATCCTGTCACACCCTTCACTATAGTTCGCTTTTCACTTTTGAACACGTTTTGATGTGTTTAGCAAACTGGACCAATATTCACTGGGAGCTGAGAAATATACTGCTGCACACGGTCAAGTTCAACAATACTATGTTTCAGCCAGGCAGCTAGGAAAAAATAAATCAGTACAGTTGCAATCAGCTTTGACGCCACTTGTGCACAGACGTCAACATTATGTCAAGAATATACAAGCATACCTAATATAAATAATAACAATAATAATAATAATAATAATAATAATAATAATAATAATAATAATAATAATAACAACAACAACAACAACAACAGGAGTTCAGCTGCACTGCCTTATCACACTTCTCAAATATAAACAGTTAAAATGTACACATTTACAGATAACACTGTGAAGAACTTTACATACACATTACATATGACAGAAAAAAAAAACTTGAAAAAATGGATTAAACCATACCTTACAAAATGAATCTAATCACAATAACATAAAGATGAGCATGACACAAATCTCGCTATATTGTGACCTTGACCAAATTAGTTCTGGTCCTGACGAAAATCCATCTTACCCAACACAAGGGCAGTGGTGCATATCATAAGCTGAAATAGACTGGTAATTAACCCTTCATCTTATTCAGAGATGGGAAACGAAAGCTTATAAAACTCACTAAGTGCATGTTTGTGAAAGGTTACCGTCAAAGAATGAAAAAGAGAACATCACCAAACAGATTTTTAGATTTTACATCACTACAGTTGCATAATGCCACTCAGTTAGTAAGGAACACAGCTATAATAAGTGTCATGGGTACCTCCAAACCTCATCAAAAAGGGAGCTTTAGGGCCGTCTACTTTTTTAAAAGGTTACCATGATGAACTTCAGCATGAACATCCACTATCGCCAACAGTCAACAGGTCATGCCGACAGTCACCAGACATTTACAGAAATTCAGTCTTAGGTGGGGCAGAACTTGATTTGCTGGCACGGACAAAAAGCGAGATCCCTAGCAGCGCACTCATGCTCGATCTCCGAAGGGTCCACATTGGATAAGAAGGAGGGAATGTTCTGGAAATGTACAGTAGTGAACAGGGAGAGAGGAACGCTGGGGGAATTCAGACACAGAGAGGTGTCCACCTGGGGTCTGGGGTGGTAGGTAGGGGGTCAAGCTATTCGTCCTCCATGTGCAAACTGCTTAGGGGGCGCAGGAGAGGCTGGCTGGAGCAGTTGGTACTCTCGCTTTTCAGACTCTCCGTGGAATCTGACGACCCTACACAGACAAAGAGAGCCAATGTGAACAAGCGTTCTCACCTTTACACATTTCATCTACAAACCACCGGAGTGACAGGTCTTTCTTTTTGTTAAAAATGACAAAAATGATTTCACTATACTGTAAGAATAAGCCTTCATTTTCAAGCTTGAGTCACACAAGAAAGTAAAGGGAAGCAAGAGTGAAGGAGAGAGCCCACTACATACCAGAGTTACTCTTCCATACCAATAGAGCAGGACTCAGGACCTAAAGCTGTGCAAAGCAAAGCAGGGAAGGGAGATAGGATGGCAAGGGGGTTCAGTTAGGAACCACAGAGGAACAACAGCACAGTTGTTAGAATGCCAAGCCAGAGTACAGAAGGCCAATTAGGAGAGAGGAGACTGCCAGAGAGACAGGTGAAATCGTGTGTGAAGCGCAGATAACACAGTGTGCTTACATAGAATCACTAAAGCAGTGAGTGAGAAAGAGAGTGTCAATTGATCCTGATAAAACACAAAACACACACTAGATTACACTGTTCAACACACACACACAGGTTTCCTTTTGTGACTAGTATCAAAATTCAATCTATTATGAGGGCATAGCTTCATTAGATCACCCCTGTGTGTTTCTCTGGGTTACTACTCTTTGCGGTTTTTTGAATGTGTAATGTGTATCAGAGTAATGTGTGTGCACACCTGGGAGAGAAAGGTCTTCGGCAGGGTCACTCTCTGTCTTGGTCAGGCTGCTGTGCTCGCTGCTGCAGTCCTGCATTATCTCCTGTTCAGACAGCAGACCTTCCTCTGCAAGAGACAGCACAGAGCAGGCCATTACTCATACATTTCACCACTCCCCTACATTACCCTGTATTAGCGCTTAGCTATTAGCACTGGAACTTCAATACATGTCCAGCTAGTGTGCTACAATCATTGGCTACAACTGACGTCACATCCTACAAAAGATTTGGCCACACTTTACTTGGACAGTCCGCCCACAGACTATCTACAGATGCTCAGATTATTCATAAACTATCTGTTGAAACTCTGTTAAGTACAATTTATGGTTAAGTTTCAGGTTAGAGCGTGGGTTGGATTTATTTACAGTGATGTTCAGTAATTGTATGAGCAAGCAATTTTTTAACTTGAATCTTAACAGATGATCTGTGATGTCTCTGAGGGGCAGAATATCCAAATGAAAAAACAGATGATTCTAATAGAGTATAACACAGTAGCAGCACAATACATTTTGCTAAGCACTTTAATGAGAGATATTCTGATGATGGGCCGTTTTAGTGCAGTGACACGTGGGTTCTTTCTGAACATTAGGGCAGGAAAGTCAGCTCAAATTAGTCCCATATACTCACCATCCTCAGGAGTGGTGGACTCTGGGACGTCCTCGGCTCCACTGGCCTGCTGGGATACAGGAGGAACAATGGAGGGATCATCACTATGAAATAAATTTCCCTTCTATTGCTTACAGGGCTTAAATCAAGGCAAACCTCTGTGTCTGAAATTATCAGAAACCTTCCAAAGCTGTATGTATAAAATGTATAACGCTCTATTTTCAAATGTTAAACACTCTGGCCCAAGCCTGAATTGAGGCAGAGGGCCTGAGAACTTTAAGACCTGTGCTTATCTGTGCCTTTCTAAACGCCCAGTCAATGTCAACAGTGCACACAGAAAGCACCAGACTGCTACCAGACACCTCAGGGGATGCAGCCATTCATCACAGCCAGAGAACAAGAATGTGATTCCAAAAGGGACGACAGGCTAATTCATCACAGAATGCCGTACTGTTCAGTGTACTCCATGCCGAAGGCTGAGGAAGGGTCCTGAATGATGTCAAACAGTGGCTATGCGAGTCCTAAGCTTGTCCGTTAAGGGGACATTGCCAACTTTTTGGGAAGTTAACTTATTTGCCGTCTACTCCAGAGTTAGATAAGAGGATACATACCCTTTTCTGTGCATGCAGCAACCCAGTCTGGCACCGTTAGCCTATCTAAGCAAAATTCACTGGAACTGGGTTACACCCGTTACCCTATAGTTCCCTTTTAGATATAGACTAGCTAACTGCATGCATGTAGGCCAACTGGTATAACCCATTTTCAGTGAATTATGCTAAGATAGGCTAATTGTGTCTGACTGAGTTATTGCATACACAGAGAAGACAAAAGTATGCACCCTTTTATCTAACTCAAAACTACCTTTCTATCTACTATCTAACTTCCTAAAAAGGATGCGGCTTTAGTATGCAACTCTAATTCAATACAATTATTGCCAACCAACAAATTGCTACTTGAAGTCTTCTAGTTGCTGGTTCAGAGTGTGTAAATCTCCAGTGTTTGTGCTTAGTCCTGGCTCATTAAATAGGAAAAATGTGAAGTGATTTGAGTCATTAAGTTAATCAATGTGTCGCTTCGGGAGCATGGGAGAAAGGGGTAGAATTTGATTGGCTGGTGAGCTGAAACATCAACAGAATTTTGGACTGTGCCTTAAAAGGTGTACCAGTGGTCAGGGAGCAAGGAGACTGACCTCAGGTGGCACGGGGCTACTGGAGAGGGTAGCGTGCGGCTGGGCGTCCGACAGCTCCGACAGCTTTTCCTCGTCCTCCTCCTGGATGGGTGAGGATGGGGACCGAAGGGTGCTGCAGGAAAGACACACACACACAGATTGAGAGGACATGGACACTGCTTTGTAACACACTGCCTCCCTGTGGAGTCTGGTGTTTTTCCTCGCACACAAGAAGGACAGGGACCTGCAAAGTCAACGGGATGAATCACAGGTAGCACTGCAGAGTCATCAGTCTGCTGGATACAGGATGTAGTGTCCTCTGGCAGAACCTCTCAGACAGGCCTTGGCACAGCCATCTTTCTCTCCTCTTCCTGACCTCGGGCCAACAACTACCCAGTGGAGATGACGGGAGGTGAGCGCCTCCACAGCAATGTCAACACATATCCACGGCACACACACTCAGGACAAAACGCCTCCGTCTTTGCATGATGTCCCTGCATCCTGTTGTTACCACTTATGTGCGCTGCGTCTCCCTTTAATTGGTTTGTTTACAGGCATGTGTCTGATGTTGACATGTTGTCAATTCAGTGGGGTTTCCTACCTTCCTATCTTATGGCTTCACATACCTTAATATTCTGCTGCCGCAGATTTAAGCTTCAGAATTCAGATAGCATTGCTCTGCTGTCCTTCATATCCCCTCTCCAAAAATGTTGTAGATGTCGGTATTTTAAAACACTTTTTTCTAATTGACTTTTAGACCAAATTGTCAGACTTCTAATTCAAATTCTAATTAAATAGGCTAGGCTATATGATCTCATCGTCTCCCCGTATGCATTCGCGGTTCATTTTAGGCTATTTATTGTCCGTTATTTGGTAGCTAGCTGCCTCAACTTTCTGTAATTGGTCCGAAAGTCCGAACCATCCAAAAAGTGTTTTCATACTGCACACGAACCGAACCATGGTTCAGTTTGATCCGGACCGAGACAAACATCTTTTAGTTCGGACCAAAGTTTGTGGTCGTGGTCTGTGGTAACTTTCTCACCTACAATTTTGGTCCGGACCAAATGAGGTATGTGTAAAATGCGTGAGTTAATTTTCCCAGGTTCGTCACTAAACCACACACTTGGGAAAACTCCCTTGTTAGCATCACATAACAGCTAATGTTCTGACTGTCCCACAGACGCTGCTGTGATTCCTTTCGAGGACATTGCAGTGTTTGAGGTGGGCACCATCACAGAGGGACGGACAGGCTCACCTGTCAGGCGACTTGCTGACTTTGCCCTTCTGCAGAGCGCTGTCCCCCGGTAGTTCCGAGGGGCTCAGGGGCCGGCCATCACTGCCCACACCGCCCGAGAAGTTGATCTCATCGTAGAGGGGGGCGGAGGGGATCCCTGGGGACACGGCCCGCAGACCGTTCATCGCCTCCAGCAGAGAGATGGGCTCAAAGCCCGGAGGAACCGAGTCTGAGCTCTGGGATGAGCAGAGAACACACACACACACACACACACACACACACACACACACACACACACACACACACACACACACACACACAAAAGCAAAGTGAGATAATTCACCATTGTCTGTTTCCTATCCATATTAGCAAATTTTATAAACATCAAAAAACATAGCAGAAAATGGACATACACATGGGTTTTGATTACAGAGCTGTAAGCATCTCAACATTAAATGTAGAACAGAATTAAGACTAGACCCGTACGGAGTGTTCATCATGGTCCATGGTCTGGGCAAGCACAGGGCTGAAGGAGACTGGAGAAAGGGCTCCAGTCTTCTTCCTCACTGCTCGGATCTGCAGCAAGGCTCTAAACGCTTGGGAACACAACAGGAACACACATTAATCACCACATATACGCCACTAGGCTATGCACTGTACTGAAGCTTAGGTATCGTTCCTCACTTATAAGTAGCTTTGAGAGGGAAAAACATGTCTGACAGTAAGTAAATGTAATTAATGTTAAGCATAAATTAATGCTTATGTCAGTCGTCACACCCAACACAAAAATGACTCCATGCAAAATCAGGGGGACACAGTGCAGTGATGAGTCTGCTGTTTTTGTTTACTTACGCAGGCGGCAGATGGGACAGTTGTTGGCCTGGTAGCGCAGTGTGTCTGCACAGGAGTTGCACAGACACAGATGTCTGCAGGGCAGGATGAGCGTGTCCCGCAGGTCAGACAGACACACAACACACTCATTGCTGTTGTCACTGTTCTCGTCATCCAAAGGCTGGGACAGAAACGACACAGTCAGTGAGGCTGTTATTTACATGTGGGCGATACGAGGGACACAAAGCAATACAAGGGACACGACTGGGAGTGGGTTTGGTAAAAGGATGAGTGGTGATTCAGTCACACACTCGCTGCTGTCGTTAGTGCTCTCGTCATCCGAAGGCTGGGAGAGAGACCACACACAGAGCCCTAATTTGAATGATGCAAAGTGCAAAGTCTAACTAAATCTAATTTCATAACTAGGCTAATTTAACACCACAAGGACCACCAAGACCTAAGCCACAGATATTGGTGGGTCACCTCAATTCTCCTAGCCTTATCCTATCGGACATTTAATTTGTACAGAGTCTGACCACTTTCCATTGCCAAGCGTTAACTTTCTTGAAGGCAGGTACGCTGTTGAAGTTTCAAATTAATGGATCTGCCCAGTGCCATAACCAATCGCTAAAGTTTGGTCGTGACGTACGCCATGTTCAAACTAGCGCATGACCTCAACGTCGTTGTTCTCAGCCACTCCCTCAATTGGCCTGAGAAAACCCGCGAATATGCCGAAAACCCAGACGACATACTGAAGGAAAATGACAATTGAGTGGAAGTACGTAGTAGGGCAGAGCCAGGCTACAGTTCTCCTACATGCCACACGATAGTTATAATTCATGCACAAGAACATTGCACTTTATCCGTCACTTAAACTAGAGCCAGGTGCCACGATATCCTTACTCATGTGTTAGGATGAGTTAGGGTTACATGATAGGGCAAGCACTGACTTGCAGGCGGGGCTTCAGTGATGTCACTACCTGTGGCTAATTGGTGAATGAACACCTGTCCTGTGTCCCTGGCACACAATTAGTTTTGCAAGCATTTGTGAAAAACAGGCGGCTGACCTGACCGTCCCCTTGTGTGTTTGCCCGGTTAGCAAGGCAAATCTTTGTCTCCTTTGGATTTTAAACCACCACAACAAAACTGAACTAAATGTATTTGTCATGTCTTGATGTCATGGGCACACTGGCAACTACGCCGCTCCATCCGGCATCTTTTGTCTTGTTATGTGTCTTGTTTGTGGAGCGCTTTGGGTTGCACTCTGTGCATGTTTAAACGCGCTTTAAAAATAAAACTGACTTGACTTGACTTGAACATCTGAACCGAAACATCGCTATTCATGAGGTGCGTCAAGAACTTCACCGGTAAGTGAGAGCCACAGGTAAGTGATCTCTCACTGGAGCTCTGCCAAAGTTGACACATACACACGGTAGGTTCTACTTCCACGTCTGTACATCATGTGTAGTTTAGCGTTTGGGGTTTTTGCATCACATTAAGTTGTGGAACTGAAGGAATTATTTTAGCGAACCTAACTGTGGAAAGAACATTTGAGAACCCTTGTGGAAGGGAATGTTCACCTTGGTCTCTTGGTTATTTTTGTTCTCAATCCCATAGATCTCCTGCAGCAAATAGCTCACTCGATCCACCTGTGGGGAAATATGGTTGATGTAGAGATCAAAACTGTCTGCCAAACTGTACACAGATAGTCCAAGATAATCCAAATATGTATTTGTCTACGAGGTAGGAAGATACTCACAATTTGTTTCTGCTTCAAAGGCTTCACAGAAAAGCTCCCGTCCATGTGCTGTCAACCAAAAATGGGGCACACTGGTTAACCTCCTATTTATACTCTACGATAACATTTGAGAGAACATCTAAATCAGTGGATTTCAAAGACTACGCGCTCAGTCTCAGATGGTTCATTATAGGCAAAAAACAGGGTCAGCAGATTAAAATAGTTGAGGAGGGCAGACAGGAAACCTTAAATCCAGCGATGAAGGGCAATTTAAAAAAAAAAAAAGCAACACATCAGTGTAGCATTGCACACCCTGGAATGCGAGGTGCAACACAACCACAACAAGAGTAATTCAACTACAACACAAACAATATGCCAACTGCACAGACATGCCAAAGAAATATACAAAGCCTTCTCAGTATTTCAACATGCAAGATATTTTTCCTCAGTTTCATTTAGAAAGAGCATATACGATCGTTGGCTGCCAGTTTCACTTTTAACTAAAAAAAGATGCAGGTAACACAAGTGTAACAGCTTCAGTGTTTACATTCATTCCTTCTGTTACAATCATGTTCAGCAACTATAAACCACATGAACCAACCATGACTAGTGTGAAGAGTCCAGAAAAACAAACAGAAAATGTCCTGAGAAACTTTACTGTAAACTCACTCTCTCAAAGGCTGCAAGCAGTACATGGGCGTGTCCTAAGCAATCTGCAAAGAAAAAAATATTTTGAAAGTATATCCACACAAAAACAAATAGCACTACAGTAAACAAGGTGTCACAACCTCATTGGAAAGGCTTCTCATAAGTACTTACCATCCCCTTCGTCTACCACTGCTTGGATGACCATGGGGAAGACACCTCGATCAAGATCAAAATTTAGCTGACAAGAATAACACACAAAGTTAAAGTCAGCTTTATTGTCAATTTCTTCACATATACTAGACATCCAGAGGAATGAAATTGCGTTTTTCTCCATCCCTCGGTGAAGAAGAAAAAAAATGCAACAGATAAGACAAAAACAAAACAAATTAACCCCAAAAAACAAAACTGGACTGTTTTGTGTGTATAGTGTACAGGCCACTGCATATATTGTAATGCAGTCATTGCTGCACTTCATCTATACAATACACCACCTGACAGATTGCATGCATATTACGTGCAACTACATACTAGGTGCAATGACTCCATAGGAGCTTTGATTGATTTTCTGTACCTGTCAAGGTGAGCAAATCATGCGTAATCAACAACTACTGTATAACCTGTACTCACATCCTCCTCCTTCCATTCATCGAAATCGATTTTGAAGGACGGCAGAGAGAACTGCTGGCTCACTCCTCTCTTGTAGTGGACCGTTTCGGAAGCCATAGTGGGAACCTTTGAGGTGTAGCTGGTGAAAAGCATCACCACATCACAGCATTTAATAATGATCTTTACTACACATCAAAAACTTAAAAGAGCATTAATTAAAAAGCATCAACGCCTACACATTGGTGAGGAGTCACAACGCCACTGCTTACAAACACAGCACTCTGCTTCACTTTATGTAATACTATTGAAAGAGATTGCTTATCTGAAATACTAGTTAGACAAAAAAAGAACTCTGCTCAAAATGGAACTCTTATTCTTACACAGCCATTCCATTACTGAATTCTTCAAAAGCCTGGCAATAGATGCTGATGGCCACCCGTGCATCTGAATCAAAGGTGAACTCGACTCCATATAGGACCCTGGGCTTGCCATCTTCTTCTGTGGGACTGTCAGCATCATCTTTGTACCTGAAATTAGACGAAGACAACGAATCAAAGACTGCTAATAGCATGTATAAATCAATGCCAATACTGACAGTCAAAAATCAAAGGAAACCATCTCACCTTACAAGACGCAGGGAATCTTTCCTGATGTTGACAAGACTCCTCAACGTTTTAACTGGCTCATGAGGTGCCGGTGTAACATATGGGAACTAGAAGTCAAGGAGATAAAGATACAAATCAGGTTTAATCACCTACAAAATAATTATTATAGGACATACTTAAAATGGGTGTAATTATTATAGGACATACTTAAAATGGGTTTTACCTGTACAGGACGATTGCCAAGGAAGTTCAAATCCATATTTTCCCCAAAGAGGTAGCCTTCTGGATGGGGTGTGTCAAATTTCTCCCCTCCCATGAAAAAGTGACTGGCAAAATAGTTCCCTTAGAAAGACATGGCAAACGTCAAGACGTATGGTTTTCACAAAGACAATTGTTTTGAACAGTTGGCATGTGCTGTGGAGACTGCACCGTCTGTTTCATAATGGTTTGATACAGCTGTATCGTCACAACATTTTAAGGTAGCAAAGTAGCCAGTTAGTAAGGTAGTCCCTGGTACAGCTATAATACCTTTATTACTTACAGGGCCTGAGCAATCATACATTGATGCTAGTATCATGGAAGCGTGGTTAGCTAACTACATTAGATACACTGATAATACATTAAAGCAAGGCTATACGTTAGCTTACCTGATTTAGGTGGAAATCTGTATGCCGAATTAGCCTGGATGTCAATATCCTCGACACCCGCGATCCTCCGACTAAGTATTGAGCCCATTTTGTTCTTGTTGATGATCTGGCTAGATGGTAACTTAGACGCAATGAAGTCTGTAACGTTAATGTTAAACGCTAGCTCAACTGGCTAGAAGATATTTGCTAGCTAGATTGTTTGGCTAAAAGGATAACCACCAGTTATGTCGACTCGTTAACATACACCCGGCTGTGTTGACAAAATATACGACAATCGGGTAAAACTGAACCGTACAATCTCCACGTAAATCGATGGTGAATAAGTTAAACAAGATCTGACAGTAAACGATAACTTACAGGGTAAATAACGATAACGTTGTTTGAGCAATGATTCTTCTTACGTTAGCTACGTAAGTAGCTAATTAGCTAGGTAGCCAGCTAATGATTTGGCTAACTAGGGAACAGGTTAACGTGAATCTGAAGTCGTACACTAGCTTCTTGATTCTCGAAATTTGAATTTCGTGTTTTGGAGCACTATTCTGCTGTTAACGACTGACGAAATGTTATATAAACATGGCATAAAAATTAGACGCCAAAGGCAGAAAAGTCTAACCTAACGTTAGTACACCGCCGTGTCTCAGCATGAAGCGATATGATTGGCTGAAGCTTTAATGACGTTGAAAAAGTAATCCAACCCTTGACAAGAACATCAACGCACCTCCTACCGAAATATCTTTGTAAACATTAGCTTGATCATGTAGAAAGAAAATGTATCTTGTAGACAATTCTAGGCTACACGACAGCAGATTTTTTTCTATGCAAATCCGTGCATTTAGCTTCTATTCCAAGATAGCAGATTTGACGTGGGATAGAAATTCTCTGGTTATAATATGTGTGCATGTTATGTTTTGATAGCAAACACGTGCGGTGATTTTCTGAATTCTCCAATTGCCTACCCTGGAAAATTACACAATTACTAAAATTAATAATACATTCCTGTAAAATGCGGGGGGGGGTACTGATTTATATGTTTTAAGCATGAGCATGTCCATTCAAAACTGATGCCTACATTTGTTAAACCGACTGGCAATAACCAGCAGCAGGTCATAATTTTCTGGTATTGTTTACTGAACTAATGACACTTCCTATAACGTTACAGAAACACCTAGTTGAGATTATTGGTTGAGGAGGATTTGCAAGCAGCTCTAGCCTACCACAATGATCCTTTCAGTTCGCTGCAGTCAGTTGTCAGTCAGGGGGCGCCGAGGACACTGTTAGCCTACTTAAACATTATCGTTGGTTCAACCGGCAATGGTGGATGGGTGAAAAGACGAGACCTTCAACCTCGTTTCGATTTTAGGCTTCAACACTGATACGTAAACATAATAATTATGGATGAATTAAAACACCAGGTCATGATTAATCAGTTTGTTCTAACTGCTGGCTGTGCGGCAGACCAAGCAAAGCAGCTTTTACAAGCGGCACACTGGCAGTTCGAGGTAAGGACACGCTTGCTCTATTTCTGTTTACATGAAGGTGGCTGAATTGTGTATGTTTGGAGAACCCGTTAGCCCTAGCAATACTTGATTCCTTTGAACAAAAATAAGGACTCGTTTGAACCGTGTAGTCCAGGAAAGGCTACACTCCTGCTCTAAAATATTATTGATATATCTACAATTTCGACATTCATTATAGCTCATGTAAAGATAGCGTGCAAGTCACACCAACACTGTCATCTGCTGTTATGTAATGTAGGCTAAATGGCAAATCGATGTAATGTGGGAATTATTGGTGAAATTGTGTAATTTCAACTATAAGGAATGCAAAGGAGATTTTGTAGCAAGAAGTTTGTCACGGTAGATGTTATATCAGCTCTGTTGATTAGGCTACTCAGTCGAGCTTTTTTCGGTTTTGCAGACTGCTCTCAGCACATTCTTTCAAGAAACTAATATACCATACAGCCACCATCAAATGGTAAGTATGGTCATATGTTTTCTTGGCACTATAATTGTTTGGTTGTTGTGGTGTTTTGCCATTATTAATGTTCTTAGTGGAGATAGCAATATGTAGAGGTTAAAAGGGTATTCTTACAAAAAATAAAATCCTGTCCGCCATGTTGCGGAGCACGCGTCAAACAAAAATAAACACAGACTCTGCCCACGTTTTTTGTACTGTTTGAGCCTACTAAAGAATTAAACATATTTATACAACACCAAGGTCGGGCCTCTGGTTGCCTCACGAAACTCAGAAACCTTTGATTCAAATTTAACGCAGACTGGCCAGACATCTAAATGCTAATTCAAGCTTTCATACGTGTTCTTAAATTGTGGGGGAGGGTGATTCCAGGAAGGAGAGAGAACATTTTGAAACTGCTGTTTACATCCGTGGTGGTGTAGTGTTAGTTGCATTCAGCGCTATGAATGAAACTCAAACGCTGAAGTAAACTCAACACTTTAAAAGAACATGTCCCCAAAGACCATGATTTAAGCAAGTCAGACACCAGATGTTTTATTTTCTATGAATATCAACATCCTGTGTACTGCTTGACAATTCAATTGGCGTTTGACTGAACAGCTTTGACTAGATCTAAGGAAACAGACATGCACAAATGGGTGTAATAACTTAAAACTGACACTTCATATGGTGTAGTTAGTCGATCATTACCTACAGGCAATATGATTCAATTTCTGTGATTGAGTGTGGGAACATTACAGTAGGTGTACCGACAGATGAGTATTTCAGTTTAGTCCATTTATTAAAGGACTTTGCTACATAATGACTCAGTTCACACCGGGACTTAGTCTGGAAACATCAACTTTACCAGATTTATGGTTATTGTATTATTAAAATGGCTGCTCTAAGTAATTATGCAGCATACAGGGAACCATTAGAAGCCATTTGTGGAAGACACCCTCAAGGAAAAGGGTATTCACAATTATGTTTGGTGTTGCTAAAATTGTCTAATAGCCTCATACAGCAGTTTTGAATCTCTAAAGAGCTAATCTAAGGTCTTCCAATGCTTTGACACACACTACAAACAACCTGAACTCAACTGATACAGACTACATTGAAACCATTTCAAATCCATGTAAAGACCATGGTTGGCTAAAGAACTTTTGCACAGAACCTTATACAAAGCACCAGAACATGCAATATGCAAAACTTTTTAACTGTTTTAAGTTCAGATGCTGTTCACTGGGAAAAAAAACCCAAACATTACGGTATGTAGCTTCTAAGCCATAATTGGAACAAAAGTAATCCTTTTGTGAACCTGTCTAGCAAGATGAACATTTTAAGGGATTAAGCCATTGTTTATTCGAATAGATTCTGATTTGACTTTGTGTTTGGTTTCTTGTCTGGTTTGTCTTTAAAAACATCAGACAATTATTAAGCTCTAGCGTACTTGAGTGTCCACAACAACAACTGCTACTACCACTACTCCTACTACCACCGCCACCACTACTACTACTACCTGCCTGTTATTATTACTATAAGTTTTAATAAGTTATTATATAAGTACTATCAACAATACCCTTGATATTTTATGGGGGGATTCAAATAGGCGGCCATTATGATGTGAAATGTAAAACAAACGACAAGCATGTGTTTGTGATGCATTGATTGATTGATTTTGAAATTAATAAATAAATAAAATGCCATTGTACATTATTGGTAAAAATGATAAACACAATAAAGCCCTAGGGCTTATTTCCATTGTGGTCCTTTCATTGTGGTCCTTAAATATGTCAGCTCAGTAGTATGTGCGCTTTATTTTAGGTCAGGAACAAGAGAGTGCCAGTAACAGAGGATTTGCCAACATGGAGGCCTATGGTGCAGCTTGTAGGAAACAAATGTGTGTTGAGAAACTCCCTGTGACAGCAGAGGAGGAGGATATCGAGTGACACAGTTCACACTTTCAGCTGAGCCCTCTAGTTGAGTCAGTGTTGACATCTGAATTCCTTTGATCAAAAAAAAGTTTGTTGCACTTTGCGTACTTCATTCTCTCTTGGGCTTATGCTTTCCTGTCTCTTTGTTCTTCATTGTGCTTGGAAAGGCGCTGGCTTTTCTAAAAACAATCTATAAACCATTTACAGGCTTAGCGCCTGTCCCTTTATCATGATGAGCATGATAGCCATTTGGACCTTAATTATTTTTGGGAGGGGTTAAATGTCAAAAATTGTTATGACTTCTTGCAAAAAACAAGAGGTACATTTTGTCATTATGCAAAAGGAAATCAAGTTCTTTATTTTTATACCTCTTCCCCCTTTAAAAATTGGGAAAAGCTTAAATGTATGTTTAATGGAAAATCAGTTCTCATTAGTGTACTGTACTGTTTCTTGCAAGAGGTCATAACAATTTTTGACATTTAACCCCTCCCAAAAATAATTAAGGTCCAAATGGCTATCATGATTGATGTACCGAGCCCAAAGTTTTCATCATTGAATACTGAGAATTTGTTTAGTGAAATACTGAAATCTTAATTTCTCCTCAAGATGAGTGTGTGATCCCCTGTGTGTGATCATTGACCTGGAAGTCTCGGTCTATGACGGACGTAGTAGATGCATGTTCCTGTAAAGAGGAAGTGTAGTTATAAAGTTAGCATGTGACACAGAATGAGGGGGATGGGTATTCCCCTCTCTCCCTTTAGGGGTTCTTCTTTAGTCATTTTCATTCACTACATCTTTGTCATTATCATGTGTGGTATTTTGTCTATGAAAAGGCGCATCCTAGGGTACTCTTACACAGATCCTCTGTTATGCCTTGATCATCCTGTTCTTTATCTCATCTCTGCTCTGTCTTGTGTACTGGTGTTGAACAACTATTGTTTAAGTAAGGCTGTAACAATGTGCAAATTATTGGAATCAGAATTATTGGACAGGGAGTAGAACACTACTGTAAATAGAATATCTAGAGCCAAGCAGGGCTGGTGTGGAAAAGATAATTATTGTCACACTATATTGCTACAGGGATTACACAGCGGTCTTTACACTCCATACTGATGTGCCTAAAATATAGAAATGCATTCAGTGTTCATTAGAGAGGAATGTTATTTATTTACGTTACCTTTTAGAGATTGTAAAATGAAAATCCGAGTGTAAACAAACCCTTTTGTACATTGTTGTGGGCATATACAAAACAATACTTCATTTGTTTTGAATGGACACTGTTTTGGGCCAACAAAATGGAGGGCATTTGTAACAGGGCCAGAATACCATTGTTCAAACAAATGCAAAAAAAAAAAATGTTTATAGTGAATAGTCTCAGCTGTGTTTTCCTGGCAGAATGCCTTTGTTTTCCTTCAGTTTTCATGCCACAGTAGTCATCTTTTGAAGGCTGTACCTTGGTGCTGTGAAACGTGTGGTTAGTGTCTTTGTTCAGACGCCGCTCTTGAGAGCATCTCAGCAGGCATAATTGCACACTGGTGTGAAGGTGACAATGAAAAGTCTCTTGTCTTTTTTTCTCAGAAAAAAAGTTCCATCACACCAGGGAGGACTTGCGGACTCTTTCTGCGAATAGAACTAAACCTTCTTTTGGCATCTAGCCTACACTTTGAATTATTTCCATCCATTCTTGAAGCACTAGCAGTCCCAGGTTTTCTCTTGAAGTTGTAACTGTGTTTTGACAATTGTAATCACCAGGAATTATTTTAATGGGCATCTCTCTTGTTAGAGATGAGGATACCAGTTTCCTGTGTGTAATTCTTTAGGACAAAAAAACATGTGTGTCATGCATGCACTGCATGATCACATTTTGTACAAAGCATAGATGTAAGGATATCCTGTGTTCTAAAAACAGGGAATAATTGTGTGGACTCGGGAGTATGTGATGTGTATGTCAAACTACTAATTTGCAATGGAGAATTTTCCTTAGGTCATGTTTGTTTTGGCATGGTGGCTTACTGTTTTGCTTTGAGGGCATTGGCCCCTGGGAACATTTATAGCATGCACTAAGAGACAGGAAACAGGAAGTAGGAGTCTTCATGTCGCACCCAGGGGCCAGCCAATAGGGGGAAGCTCCAATTACACGTGAAGCTGTCTATAGAATTGTCATTTGATTCTTGTTATTGTCAATTTATTTGGTGACCAATGTTATGGTACAGTAATTTACCTTGTATTAGATGCATCGCGTATAAACCACAGGACAGTGTTTTATGTACTATGTACATGAATTAACCACAGTGCCTAATAGCCAAATTAATCGGATCATGGTATCATCAGAAAGAAGAAAATAAATGCATTCCCATATATAGCCTGCCCCAGTGTATTAACCTAATGGCTGAATACATTTTGCTAAATCAATGTATAAACCTAGGATAATAGGCAGGAAATAACAATAACGGTAACGTCACACATAGCATAAAAATGGCCTGTAATGATAGTTGAAAAGTATAGTAAGGGTGAATGAAAGATTTTTCCGGAACACTACACTCTCCTTATTGTTGTCACTCTCCTTCCTCCTCCCATAGATGTGCACTCCAGCAAACACGCCAGCGACGCCACCCAACTTCCCCGACGCACTCGCCATGTTCTCGCGCCTCAAGGCCTCGGAGAGCTACAACAGCGCGGGCAGCCCCCGTGGGTCCATGGCGACTTCCCCACCTCCTCAGGTGAACTGGGCCATGAGCCCCCCAGCCCCGAGCCCCCAGGGCCTGTGGACTGCAGCACCACGGGCCCCCCAGACGGCCACCCCCCCGTCAGGCTGGCCCGCAGCCGTGGCCCAGCAGGCCTCTCCGGAGCAGATGGCCACCATGGTCATGGAGGCGGAGAGATGAGGGCCTACCGCAGGGAGGTTACACACTACTGGGAGGACCGTCCTCTCTCGGGTGGGACGTGGGGAGAGGGCCAGGGTTGGGATGGAGATCTATCTTTTGCAATGTGGATAAGCACTGAAGAAGAAATCAAACCAGTATACAATGACAGGGCGAAACGGGTGTGGGTGGGTGGGCGGGTGGTTGGGGGGGGGGGGGGGGGGGGGGGCACGGTTGATGGGACAAACACAGGGTGCCTCAATGCCTAGAAGAACATTTTGTTTTTGTTTCTGTTTAATTTGAATGTTTAAAATTGTCCCCATAGTATTAAAATGGAGAACAAGGCCGATAGATGTGAAGGACTTGAGGGCGCAAGTGGGGTTCTTGTGGAGGACTCTACTGGTATGTGAGATGTCCACTCTTGCATTGTTCTCTCTTTAGCTCTCTCCCACAACTGAGTACACTGCATTAGATGACAGGGTGTGTCCTCAGTTTTTTAAGTTCGAACATTTTTTCAAAGTGAAATCATGCGCTGTGTGTGTGTGTGTGTGTGTGTGGTATCTGAGTCATTCGTATCATCCACACGAACATATCTTCAATTGCAATTATACAATAGGCCTAATTTTCATTTGATTTGGTGGACAGCTAAGCAAGCCTAGTCACCAAAATATGTCCTATACTATTGGTAAGAATTGGTATGAATTATTTCCGAAACTCATCAGAAACCCTAGAGTTACTATAAGGACCTCAGTAAAGTTGGCACTCTTTTTGTTTGAGTTAAGAAGGCTTGTATTAATGATCTTTTTATTGCAACAAGAAAGCAAAAGGTTAAGATGAATATTATTTGAAGCACTGAAGGTTCTGGTGTACTTTTTCATTACACATTTTTTCATTTTTCACATTTTTTAAGATTAGCAGATGACAACTTTGTATGACCATTGAAACCACTTTCCACAATATTTGTGGATGGCCTTCATTAATTTATCAGTGTTCTGTTTGTGACAATAAACAAGGTATACATTATGTGAGACTGACTCTAAACTCTCTTGGTGTGTTATATCATTTGTCTACTTTGAGGACTAAGGCAACCTTTTGTCAGAAAAACACGAGATATGGATAGAGAAGAATGGTCTGAAGGCATGTTGTGTCTGTCATGGCAATGTTTTTTACCTTTGTCTGGAATCGGATATGGTTTATTCCGCACCCAAAGAAAGTATGTGTAGACCAATACCAACTTAAGACCACAGTGGCAAGGTCTTTTCCCACTCACTAGTGTTGAGATAAATATCATAATTGCTTTGGTTTTCATTCCAGTATTTAACTTCTGCCTAGACTTTGTGGCTCTCGCCTTGTCTTAACATTTGCCCTAGACTTCATCTATTATTTTTTGGTTTAAACATTTTAGAGTATTTTGAAGTTCTCTGAGACATTATGATTGACTTTAATTGGTAGCAGTAATGGCTAGCAATAGCTAATGATTTGTTGATGAAGTTTCTCAGTGTTCAAACATGACCTGGTATGACCTTGCCTCTAGTGCTATCGTAACCATCCAACTATACACAGGTAACTGGTGTTTCGTTGCTCCAGACAGCAATTACATTCTTATTTGACACTGAAGAATTAGAAGAATCTAAGCAAAGGCTTCAATCAAATAATATTTTATCAACAATGCACGAGAGGCTGTGTGAAAACATGAAACATGGATGTTTGAAGGCCAATTGGAGATCTGTGATCCGAGTAGCTTTTAGCTACCGTATTATGTCGCTCTGACTACATACATATTCTGTCAATACAGCCACCCAGTCATATAACAAGTAGCATAAACATGGAGGCAAATGTGGGTCATGTGGTGGGTTTACTGTATGTCCTTAAATCTCCTCTGCCTCCCCGCCAGCACCTGCCCATGAAAGACCTTTGAGTTTTTAGGCACTCACTAGAGAACACCCACGTCTGCCTTTGTCACCTCAGTGTGTGAGTTTCAGTGTTTGCAAAGCGTGACCTGAATGGTAGGCAGTTGCCAGTTTGGGCAAGGACAAGCTGAGCTAGACAAAGGGCTGGGCATGTCCAGAACAAGCCTTCATTTGAAACGGTATTCTCAGCCTGTAGATTTCTAAGAAGAAACGGAAAATACGTTTTTTTTTTCATATTCCCTGTTTATATTCAGGAGAGAGCTTTGCAGGCACTCTTCCTTCATCCACAGCCCTGCTTTTGTCTGTCTGTATACGCAGGCTGAGCTGTTTGTTTTTCCTTGCTCTTGGTGATAGATGAGCATATGGTTGTAATTAAAACCGTTATCAGTGACCATTTTGGTAAGCCTTCATTCACTTTGTGCTTTTATAATGAGTTTTTCATGTGCTGGCTAAAAATGGAAGAGAACTGGGTTAAAGGGCCATGGAGGGGAAAGAGATGCTTACTGTACTGGGAAAACTCGACAGTAACCCTTCTGTATCAAAGTAACGAAACAATCAGCCACTCCGCAGAACTATAGACCTACAGACTACAACCTCTGCGGAGTGCAACTGGCTGGTAAAAAAAAGTTATTAAGCCGGCAAGACATGCATGTAGCCAAAGAATTCTGAAATGATTGCATGAATTAATTGTAGTTATTCTTATCCATGTAAAATTAACTGATGATTGCACAGAAAAAAAAGAAAAATGAGCACAGCTGCTGTTTTAAGATGTGATCTTGTCAGTGGGGTGGGGGGTTGAAGAGAGAGAATTATTTTTCTCTCCAACAGGACGGGAGGGAGAGATTGGGCTCGGTCTCTCTCTCTGTCTGTGCGTTTCTGCAGCCCTGCTCGTTACATAACTGCGCTTGTGTGCCGCATCGCCGCAGTCTGGCCCAGTGTGTCACGCCTGTCTCTGCTCTGCCAGCGCGCTCGCTTGCTCCCTCACTCACGCTCGCGCTAGAGCGCAGAGAACATGGTGTCCTGATCTAAGAAAACAGACGAGGCGCGAGCCCTGCCCACCATAAGGGACTCCTGTCCTGAGCTGCAGCCTCAGAAATGGACAATGCCTGCATTTCAATGCTCCTGTTCTGTGTCATAACACTAAACACTGACCATTATAGCCCATATATCTGAGGGGAGGGGAAAGAGGATTCATAGAGTTGCACTATACTGGGGGGATCAGGGAATGTTTTTTTTTAATCACATATGTAAAATCAAGCAATATACAACTGTCTTAATGCTGCAACCAACTACAATACAAGCCCTTAGTGGGCTTTGCATTGGAAAAAATAGGTAGGATAACCTGTCTAACTGGAACTGCCTTGAGATGGATGCTTAATGTAACTAATTTGTAGCTAATTTAGAAGTATCTCATTTTACTTCATTTAGGAAGAGACAAAAACAAATTGGTGCCATTCAAAGGTGTGCCTAAATATGACCTAAAACATGCTATAAATGAGGTAGTGTGTTTATTTTCCATTTCAATGTATGTTGGTTTTGTTTACATTATATGTATGCATTGTTATACCTTTTCAATTGAAGTTTGATGCAGGCTGTGGAGCATTTCCCTCAGGGGACGATTTTTAATTGTCCTCACTGAATGTCCTGCCTCAGGGTAACAGGTTTGCTTTGGCCCACATCAGAACTTCAGTTCGTTTTTCTTAAGGAAGGAGGCCGCTAGAACAGCCTGCCTGTTTGTTGGCATTGGAAGCGCCTGCAGCTGAACAGGAAGGATATGTCTTAGTCAGCATGTGAAAACGGTTAAAGGAATTACCGTTATTGCAAATTCCATTACTGCATCTTCTTTTACAAGGCTGAGTGCAGGCTTTTAAAACTGTTCAAATGTGTGAAGTGTGTTACACATGAGTTACCGCCAAAGGAATGCAAATATATCCTAAAAATGTAGCACATTTCTTATATGCACACACAAAGCTTAAGGTAATGCATCTAATCATTTCCTCATTCTTGGAGAATAACATTCCATAACATAACATTCAACAGCAATACCTTCTAGGGTTAACTGGAGGGTGCCAAAAATGTAGGCCAACCAGTAGGTGGAGGCAGGAGGAAAATTGCATGCATCCTCTCTCTGTGATTACCTAATTAAATGTAACTATAAATGGGCCGCCTGGTTGCCATCACCTTTGAAGCATAATAGTTATGAAAGATATTTGAGATCTTACTTCATAGGATATGTTGTGTATGTTGCATGCCTTGACCTGTTCTGATCTCATAACCGTTATCTACAAAGAATGAAAGCATGAACAGTGTTATATACAGTATAGTAATTCACATACACCTGAAAATAGTCAACAAATTGAATTAAAGAAAAGTGCCCCTGATCTCTCATCCAGTGAATGTGTTAAAGGATCAATCTGGGGCATGGCTGCCAACCTCTTGGGAATCCACCACAGCCATATGGGTGCTAATGGCTCTGCTGACACGACTTCATCCAAACTACGCCTCGCTGCACACCGGCTGGCCCTGCCCGGATCCCAACTCCTCACAATGCAGTGTAAGCGAGAAACAGTGGAAACAGAGCTAAAGTTTGTACCCTGAAGGTTACTTTTAGTTTTTATACAAACTATATACAATTCACCATTCCACACCAATCTAGAGGTACCTTTTAAAGTAAATAAAATAAAATGATATATATATATATTTATTTCAAATATATGATGTCCTATATTTCCATTACTAACATATTCATACATTCAGTTTGTTTATATATATATATATATATATATATATATTTTTTTTTTTTTTTTTTTTAATAAATGAATCACTTGAATTTTTCTGAAATTATTTTATCATGACACAGAAGATATTATACTGAAAACATTTCAATTGACATAACTTTTATACACCAGAATAATCACAGAGGAGCTGTTTGTGGGGGTATGACTAAAAGAGCAGAGAAGCCTGGGAAGAATTAACTTTATTTTGTTTGTGGCGGAATTTTGCCCTTCACATTTAATGTGCTTGTGTAAGCTCTATTACTGGTGGATGTTTGCAACTGCCTGATCTTCATGGAGGCTTTGAACCTTTTATCGTGGAGAAGTGCTCTTGCTTTAAAATGCTTCATAAATAGACTAAAACATGAGGGTCTACACTCCTTGCTGTTCATTGACACCAGGTCTTCTTCACATTGACACAAACTTCTTCACATTGCCTCACATTGATGTTAATCTGTGCCAACATCCTACTGGAATATCATGGCTGTGTTCCTCTCCCAGACCAAACCCACATTCATTTAATGAATGAACATGTAAGAAAGGTAGCGTTCAGCTTCCACTCAACTTTCCCCACTGGGAGTCCTCTTGACTGTACCTCAGGGCGGGCACACAGGCACGCAGGCACACACACACACACACACACCTCCAGGCCTTCCTGTATTGTCTCCAAAGTGACTACAGGTTCTGGTTCCAATCACATTTCATGGTGTGAAAAAGGCATAGTTTGTTTAGGGCGGACAGATAAGGGGGTAAGCCAAGAGTCTTAAACCCTACTGGGGGTACAGAGGACATGTTGGATGATTGGGAAGGGGCAAGGGTCAGTGCTTCTCCAGGGCTTTGGTCAGCAGGTCATTGAGCCGCGAGATCATGGGCCTGGGGTCGTCGTTAAGACCTGCTGCAATCATGGCGTTGTCGTAGATCTAAGGGATAAGTGAAGCATGCTTGTGTGAGCACCAGCGAGTATGTAATCCAACAAACCATATTCAAACAAATCAGATGTGAAACATGTCACTCATTAGATGTCTTGACCACATCAGTGACATGTGAAATGTGACTCCTAGGGGCCGCCGTACCTGCTCCAGAAGCAGCTGTGCCAGTTCAGAGTTGGAGTCTTTCAGTGCGTGCAGCTTCTTGATCAGATCATGACTTAAAACAGCAACAACAACAAAATGACACACAGGTTACTTCCATTACAAAACTGCAATTCGCAGGGCTCCCACCCATTTTCAATGACAAGACTTCAAGTCTTTCCATGACTTCAATGACATTTCACTTCATGACCTACAAGTATAAAGAATTGTGTAAAATTACATCACCAGTTTGGGCCAATTATAAAAGGTGGTTTTCTCCCCCACCATTACCACCATTCTATTTGTATGGTTACCACACTGTTAGATAGGAGGTAGGCTAAGGAAACAATCGAATTCTGTGGCTAATCAAAAACATGAAATAACATAGCTAGACTACATCTCCTGCCTATGCCCCTACTATGAAACTTTCACTGAATTTACTGAATTCCAAGCCTGGAAATAGGATTGAATAATTCTATGACTTGTCCAGGTTTTCCATGGCTGTGGAAACCCTGGATTAGCAATATAAAGTACTGTACTGTTCTCACCAGTTACTGACATGCAATTGGAAATACAAAATGGGTTTAAGACTTTCTCCTCGATCAGGTCTGTTTGTCAACAACAAAACAGTTCTGGATAATCCCCATATTCCCTCCCTCCCAGTGCCTTCCCTCCTTAACACGGGAGTATTATATATAAACTGGACAGAGGGAGGAATTTCCATCCGCATTCATTTTTAATGGCTGATGCTAGGCTAATTCAGCCAAAAATATACTCAGTAGGCTGCCACCATTTTTAAAAAAGGTGTCCAGCATGTGCACATTTCTGCCCACATTTTCACAAACAGGCCAATTAAAACTATGTTGTCCATGCACATCAGCTGATCCTCCCAACAGGAAATTGTCAGCTCATTCACCAAGCCACAAAACCAACACATGTCTGTGTCCTCCAGTGGATGTGGCACCTAATTGACTTGTTGTGAAAATGTGAACAGAGGTGAGCCCCTGAGGGGCACCAAGACAAAAGATAGTGGATGCTAATTGGCTGATGCTAACCCTGCAAATCCTGACCCCCTGCTCCTTACCCAGCGTTGATCTCCAGCGTGGGCTGCAGGATCTGCGCCCGCTCTTCTGCACTCCGTGCCAGCTGCTGAGTGCGCAGGAAGTGCCGTGCTGCACCCATCTCCAGCACCGTGATCATGGCCGGGTGTGTGTCCAAACGGGGCGTCATCTGAGGATTACGCAATAATACACAATATATACATAAACACTCAGACTTTATGTACTCGTTACAAACACTATAGCTTTACACTTTAGAGCAGACATGAAAAATTACAACTTTTCAAACTTACTACATACTGGCAACACAATTCCACGAGTAGATTAGCTTAGTGTGTGTGTGTTAGATGTGCTCATATGAGGTCATGCTGCTGCTACCTTTATGTTAGTCACTCTGGATCCCAGAGTATTCCTCATCCAGGCCATTAGATCCTCCGTTTGCTGATCTGTCAACCTCTCAGATGCTGCGGTACACACACACACACACACACACACACACATCAATTGCGCTGATTGTGCATCGAGACTAATTAGGTTTAAAGCTATTCAACATCCAAAGAAACACCTTTAAAGTACACCCGAATCAACACTTTGCTGTAACTATAACAGTAAGTGGATTAACCAGGGCTAGAGTGCCCCCATCTGTTCTTAACATGAATAACACATGAGAAGAACCCCCCCCTACCTGGCTTGCTATCCTGAAACTTCTCCTCTTTGTAGTGATCCACCACAATGTCAGTTTCCACAGAGATCACCTTCTTCTTGTCAAACTCTCGCAGGTGGAGGAGTGTCAGCTCATCAAACTGCTCAAAGCAGAAGAGGACCTGAGAGAGGACAAGGAAAGACCATCATTAAACTTGAATACAATTTGACCCCTACTCATCCCACCACCCAGGGGCGTAGCACAAGATTCTGGGCCCTATGCATAGGCAGTCCTGATGGGCCCCCATAATAAATATAATAAAATATATTCCAGACTTTTCAAGGGCCCTCCCTCCCCTTGGGTCCCTAGCAATCAGTACTGGTTTTACCCCCAGTCCGACACCCCTGCCACCCCCCATACGTCATCTTATTTCATCCATGTAAGTCTCATAATCTCCATTATCATTTTATCCTTTAAATAAAAGAATTTTGCAAGGAAATGCATAATGGACATCTTTTGTGCCTTCCTATACAAACACAACACCTGCTGGTGCACATAAAAAGCCTGACTGCGACCTCTCCCGCTCTACACTTCTCTCAGCCTCTCACCTCCATGTCCTTCTGCTTCATGGCCTCAAAGTAAGGCGAGTGTTCGGCCAGGTGGCGGTTGGGGGCACACAGGTAGTAGATGTTGCGGGTGCCCGCCTTCATGCGACTGCCATACTCCATCAGGCTGGTGGTCTGGCCTGCCGGCAGTGCCGACGATTCGAAGCGCAACAGCTTTGCGATGTCCTCCTGCAGAGACCAGAAACAACACAGACATTTACAATAACTCTTGACACTGAAACACTGAGGGGAAAAAAAGTCTGTGGGTGGTAATTCTGAGGTAAGTTCTGGTTGCCAGGAAACATCATTAAAACAATTAAGCTGCCATGACTACCTTGACATCCTGCTCTGCTGTGGTGACGATGCCCTCCCTCATGAAGAGGCCGTAGTCCTCGAAGAAGCGGGAATACTTCTCTGGCTCCTTCTTGCTCTGGTCCAAGAAGAAGCGGATCACGCGTTGCTGAAGGACATCCCGCAGTTTCCTGAGTAGAAAACACAGTCCCTGTTATTAGAGGCCCACACAGACAGGACCAAGTACAACCAGTCTATACCATACAAAACTAAACACAACTCCTTGGGTGTGTGATTTCCTACATTGCTTAGATGGCATTGCTAAATTATGAAATACACCACGACTGGGGTTTGCACCTACATCTTACAGAACTCTCCAGATCAAAACGTCAGTGTGTGTACTGCTCCTTACCTGATGAGGGCACTCTCCTGAAGTAGCTCTCTGCTAAGATTAAGGGGAATATCCTCACTGTCCACCACACCTATAGAAACAGGAAAAAATGGTGCAGAGGGTAAGTGGGTATGCATGTGTGCACATTTGCCACCAAATATGCAGGACCCTGTTCACAGAGCCATTCACACCAGATGTCCTGGACAGAGACCTCAGTTTGTCAAGCGGAGGGCCTGAACATTTGAGACTGTGGTCAATAGTACTGGTGCACCACAGGGGACTGTGCTCTCTTCAATCTTATTCACCCTGCATACTGCAGACACTTACACCACTGATTTGTGCCAAATACAGAAGATCTGACGACACTGCAATAGTCCCGAAGCCATGACGTAGCGTTGCCAAGGCAGCAATTTCACTGGATCTAAACAAATCAATCTACCATTAGAAATCACCATAGCGGTGGCTTTCTTAATATATTTCAATCATTTTACAACGTTTCTAAGACGTTAGTATATATTTTTTTACACTGTAGGAATCACATACTACAACATATATTCATACCAACACGATCAAATTCGTGACTACAGAGTTTTATTTTAGCATGGGTTTCCTCCGTAAAAGAGACCTGCATGTAACTTCACAACATGCGGTTAAAATCCTTAAATTCACGGAAGTGTTCTGGCTTTATTTTTTTGGCAAAAAACGTCGCTCTTAACAGCCACCAGTCTTTGAGAAGACGTGAAATATCCACTGGAATTTTGTTTCTTTCTATTACACCTGCCCAGGGAACCCGTGTTATGTGGCTAAGCTGCTGCCTAGCAGGTAAAACACGTTTAAATGGATATATTTATTTTTATTAGCTAGAAATGATGCCACATGTCTACATTCAATGCTATTTATGCCACTTCGAAAGTTTGTTTAGATCCAGTGATTCTGCCGTCATGGAAACGCTACGTCACACTTCGGGACTCTATTGTAGAGTGTATTAGGGATGGACAGGAGGGTGAGTACAGAAGCTTGGTGAAGGAGTTTGTAAAAATAGTGCAATATCTGCTTATGTTTTACCAGCCTGTCATTGCCAGTGTTCTTTTCTACACTGTAGTGTGCTGGGGAGGCACCATTAAAGAAGGACTCTGGCTGATTACAACATAGGGCCCTGTTGTTTGAGGTCACCGAGTCCTGTCGTTAGGAAAAATAACAAAACAAATTTGGTGCTACCCAATTCAAGTTATCCTGCAAGTGGCTAGCACAGTCGGCTACCAAGCTATGCCATGGGGGCAGAATTTAGACTTCTTAATATACTTAGAATTTCATAGTTAAGTGCTGTGCAACATGAATAGGATCCTCATGAGACACCACTATGCATATTTAAAGGTTGTATCAGCGATTTCAGGCCCAAAAAAAGGCCCAAACATAAATGATCACATTCATCTAATCTTTCCTAACGATCCGCTAGCTGTCTGCCCCATAAGCAGGCCGTCACAAAAACGCGTCTCTGTGGGCAGCCTAGGCTCCGAGATTTGTACAAAAACAATTGCTACCAACAAGGGTTGGCAACCCACTCAAAAGCAAAATAAAGTGTTTCAACAACTGATGAGATGCACGTTTAGGACAGTTTTAATTGCACGGGAGGGAGGGGGAGGGAGTAGAGACCTAGCTCTGTTTTGTTTGAACATCAACAGAAGTGACGTATCCTCGCTATCGCTGATACAACCTTTAACTGAAGAAACCATATAAATCCATATAAATCCAACCATTCATTAGGACAGTAGACACATGTGGAGCCAACAGACTCCTCCTTTTAGAACATAATAATGAACTACTCCTTTTAGAGCTGCAATGTTTCAGTCGCCCCATTCCCCAGCTCTGATGCGAAGCGAGACTAGGCTCACCTCGGAGGAAGCGGAGCCACTTGGGCAGGATGTCGGCGGCTTTGGTCTGGATGAGAACCTTGCGGCTGTACAGGGCCACGCTGGAGCCCATCTCACGACTGACGTCAAACATGGTAGGCTTCTGCTCATGCAAACACAGACAACCAAGCGTCAGTTACAGGACTCTGACAGCCAACAACTTCTTAAACAATGCATTTAGCCAATACATTGATGACCTCAGCATTACACACAAAGCGGACTTTTAAAAATAAATGAATATAATATATATTTTACAATATATACTGTATATGTAAAATACAAACACAATATTGTGTTTCTGTGTTTCCACTGCATGGATCACTACACACTAGCCTAGCAATGCACTTGCCTCATGAAAAACTGCATTAATCTGAGGACGATCACAGAGGAATCTTACTGTAAATGTGTATAGGAGCAACTATAGTATATTCACAATCAATCTATCTTATTGATCTGCTATATGGCATAACATGCACGTATAGTTTTCAAATCAAAATCAAAAATGTCTTGTGTGTGTGTGCAAGCATATTTGGCAATTAAATCACAGATTTGATTGATTCTTTTCTAATATCCAGTTCAGTCATTGGTCTGTTGACAACTAAAGACATAACCACAAGGCTGTTTTTTTAAACACATACAATACCACACATGAAGGCCTAAAACGTGCTGCCCACAGCAGACAGGCCTGCCTCTGTTCTCACCATGTCAGGTACATAGAAGATACTGCGGATGTTGAGGGGGGCGTCTGCGCGGTAGTGCAGGGTGTAGCGAGGCTTATCGTACGATTGTGCCACAAAGCGGTAGAACTCCTCGTGCTGCCACTCACTGATCTCCTTCGGCTCCATCATCCACAGGGCCTGAAGAGGCACACAGGGGACAATAAAGACGGTTTCACATACAAGGGACTATGCGCTGCTGGGTTCAGAGCATAATAGTAGTAGCCATTGTGGTGAACTTTGACCTTTTTTGCTAAGCAGTAAGCTTCAGAAAAAATAAAAAAGGGAGGAAAAAAAAAATTACCTGCAGGGTATTCAATCTTCGTCCATTCAGGAATATGGGAAAACTAACAAAGTTGCTGTACTTGGTGACCACCTCTGCAATCAAAAACACCAAGAGCTCTGGCTCAATCACAGCAAGAATTCATGGTAGGTACCAAGAATTCATGGTGGTTACTGTGAGTGAGATTCAAAAGCATCATGAACTGACCTTTGACCCTGTCTTCAGCAGAGAATTCCTTGCAGTCATCTTTAAGGTACAGGACGATCTTGGTGCCCTGGCGGACCCCACTGGCCTCCGCAATCTCAAACACACCAGACCTGAAAAGACAATCACATACAGACACACACACACAGGGACAGTGCACATCAGTGTCTTACTCACACACACTCACCCTTTTCAGTCACACTTCACCCTCAGCATTATCATATTATCTCACAACACCAGTCATACATACATCTCCAACATAGAGGATCATTAGCATATAAAGAGACATATAATTGATAATACATGACTCTGGGCATAATCTATATAAAACATACATATATGTATACATAAACTTGAATCTTATATGTATATTGTATACATTGTTCACTCTAAGTGTGAGCATACCCATCTGAGGCCCATTTATATGCAGGGGTGCCAGGCTCTGCAGACTGGGAGAACACCTCCACTTTATCAGCCACCATGAAGGCTGAGTAGAAACCAACCCCAAACTGGCCAATGATGGAGCTGCTGGCCTCTGCCTGACTCTGCAGAGAGTCCAGGAAAGCCTGGGGGAGGCGGGACACAAGACAGGGAGTGGGCAGAGAGAGAGAGAGAGAAGAGAGAGAGACAGAAAAAAAGAAAAAGAAAAAGAGGTTTCACTGAGCAATTAAAAAAGGCTTGATTGGGCAAAAAGGGAGTAATAACTACTATGGATTTCCTGGAAAGTGAGTAGAAAGCTCTCTTAATCTCACCATCTTTACAAAGAGAACAGACGTACCTTAGAGCCAGAACGAGCAATAGTACCCAGATTAGCCACCAGCTCTTCCTGGTTCATCCCGACCCCTGTGTCCTAACATAGAGAACAGACACCAGATATAGACACTACAGACTGCATGATTACGACAGAGTAAAACAAACAATAAAGATTGTTTTGGAAGTGAGTGAGAGTATCTATGGGTGTGTACATATATGTGTGTATGTGTGTGTGTGTGTGTGTGTGTTATAGAGTGCATGCTCTGAGCAAACACCTGGATAGTAAAGGTGCCTTTGGCGGCATCAGTCTGCAAGTGGATCTCCATGGGAGCAGTGTCCCCGCCTCCCGTGATCAGACGGTGCCTGAGCTTCTCCAGAGCATCGCTGCCGTTGGAGATGAGCTCACGGATAAACACCTGGGCAAGGGACAACGTAGACCATAAACAGAGTTACATCAATGTCACGTGATGATCACGTACATATTCCAATAACACTGCAGTGAACTGTGCAGTTTAAGGGATGGGGAACATGCAAACACAAAAACACACATCTATTCACAAACCTCTTTCTCAGAGTACAGTGACCTGGCAACAATGTCCAGGAGTTTCTTCGTCTCTGCCTGAAACTCATGCTTGGAAAAGGAACCTTGAAGAACCCAAAGATGCGACCATTAATATAAAGGCACGGATACTAGTCTAAACTCATCAGAGACACAATTAGTTAGCGAGACAAAGTTTCTACATTGCATTAGCCTTCACACCTTGTACGTTCTCTGTATCACTTATGATGGTGTGCAAAGGCTCCTCTTCCGCACTCTCGGCCTGCTGTGTGCTGAAATATCGCTGGTTCTGTGCGACACCGGAGTGGACCGAGCCCCAGAACTGGGGTCTTGTGTGGTAATGATGTTTTCCGACTTCACCACCATCTGACAGTTGTAGAGAACAGTAACATGTTACCGTAGTATATCAATCCATTTCATGCCAGGACATTATAATCAGCTGTCTTTACAATCATGTTTTAGAAGCAATGTAGACAGTAATCACAGGGATTTAACATAACACTCTGCAGCGAGTTGCATCAGCTGTCAAAACAAACTATTTTAACGTAGCTATCTGGTTCCTTCCAGAGTCAATGCATGAATTTACCTCATGGTCTATGTATTAGTTAAACCTGACCTTGCAAATGCATTGACCTAAATTTCACCATGATTAAAGATCACAAACCTACAGAGCCAGTATCACTATGGTTAACGTTAACGTTAAAACGTTTAACAGCTGACTAACGTTACCTGCTTTAAATGTGGCTGTCAGAACTCTACTTCCAGATCCTCGTCCAGAGAGCACAAGTCTCGAACTGATTCGCGGAGAAATTCCGACAGCATATTTCATTAACATTAAACACCGAGACATCTTGTCAGGGAACGTTTGACCTATCCGGCGTGTTCAGCAAGTATGCGACAACAGTAACTCATAAGACCCTAACTCAACGCTCTTTGATGACGTTGTAAGGTATCCAGCGATTTGCCTGAAAGACTAGCGCAGCCTGCTGGAGAGGGAGTTAAGTAATTTACAGCTGGCCTGCTGGTTGCTAATCCAAGTAAAAATCATCAAACCTATTTGCTTAACATAAAAACTGTAGGAGGAGGCTGAGGCTGAATTAATTATGTACTAAGTTATAGACTAAGTTATAGAGTATATATAATATAAAATATTTCTAATGAGGTCAGAACTAATGTGTGCTGAATATATTGCACTGGAAAATTGCATCATGAAACCAAACAGCTGGCTACAGATAAGATTTTCTGAATTCCTGTAATGACATTTCTTCTAAAACTTTCCACAACTTTCTCAAAATCATGAATGCAATCACTTGCACAACATGCAATGCTTATTCTTACTGGCAAAAATACTCTACCCTAGTCTATCTGATTTATGATTACACAGGAGAGTGTGGGCATAGAGAGGACCTTGAGTTTATTTTCTCAGTGCACTCAAGGACAGGCCTTGGAAAGGCTCCCTGTTGGCTGAGAATGAGATGATCTCTGCCTTGAAGGCAAAGTCATGTTAACCTCCAGAATCCAGAACTCTCCCTCTATCGGTGCCATTGAACTACTATGTATTGACTTGTACATCCTGTGGCATGAACCACTCAGTCCCTCATTACACTCATCCAGGTCCCTTTACTATACCCGCAAGGACACTACACTAGTTGCCATGTTTAATTTTTGGAGTGACGATTCTCACCACGCATCTCAGGCATTTTGGCCACTGTTGCATGCAATCTTTTACATTAACCAGTCTGTGACATCCTTCCTTTTCCCCCTTCACTCTCCTCATTGTAGTGTCTTCGTTTCTCAGTGGGAGGTGTGAGATGTTAATTAGAGCAAACCGCTCTTTGGTCTTGTTTGTTTTGAAAGAATGATCACAAGGTATCAAGAATGATTGCTTCAAAGAGCAGCCTTTGCCCAAAGGTATTTGTTTCCAATCACCTCTAACTGATTACATTATTGTGTCACGCCTCATGGGTATCTTTCAATAAGATACTACAGCCAGGTAAAGGTAGGGTAGTACTGATTTGAATATGGCCAACAGCTTCCTTATCACCACCCCATTTTGGTAAAATGAAAGATTCTGGCACAAACGCATATCTCTATCACAAGACAAAACTACAAGGAATGTTCTATCACTGGAAACACAAACACACACACATTTTGAAAATACACATTTACTGCATTTCAAAGTAATACAGACATTTTATCTCAGCACAGTGTGGGGTTGACAAAGATTCAAAATAATAATAATTGAAAACAAAACAAAACAAAAAAAACATTCATCAACCCTCCTGCTGACTGGCCGAAAGGACAGCTGTTAGTGTTGAGAGACTAGTCAAAAGGCTAAAAGGGGTCAGAGTTCAGATGTGGCAATGTGCAATAGTCCCAGTGGTGGCCTAGAACTCTTTCCTAAGGCCTTCATGCCTCTGTGTCGCGCAGGACTCTCCTCCTTTCTTCACAAGAGCTCAGCCTTCGTCCTACACCACACTCAGGGAGTCGCCCTGGGTTCTTCTAGGCCATCTCTTCTCTCAGCCAATCATGACAGGTTAGCAATGTTGGCTAGGAAACGCTGAGCCCACCACTCTTCCAGATCAATGGGCACAAAATCTGCAAGACAGACCAGAGACATTTCATAATGATACCTACTCTTGTGCAACTTGAGTTTCAACAAAAATGTGTCATGGAATGAGAGAGAGGCAACATAAACTCAATCTGAGGAATGGGGGGGGGGGGGGGGGGGAGAGAAAGAGATACAAAGAGAGAAAGAAAGAAAGAGAGAAAGAAAGAAGAGAGAGAGAGAGAGAGAGAGAGAGAGAGACAGAGAGAGAGAGAGTGAGTGAGTGAGTGAGAGAGAGAGAGAGAGAGAGAGCATATTCCCACCAAAGTCTAGGGAGATCTGTTGAAGCCTGTAAATCTCTAACAGGATAAGTTCTCAGGACAAACACGCCTGACCCCGCTGCCCTGAAGTGTCTGTGAGAACTAAGGGAAGGGTGAGGAAGAGCAACAGCAGCAGTGAGGTGTCCGCACAGCTTCCTTCACCCCATGCCACTTTCCAAACAGGTGATTTACCAAAGTCCTCAACTGCAGGTGAGCATTAACTGCGCCAGCACACAGAGTGTAACGGCTTTGGTCAGGACAGGACTGATTCACTCCATGAATTTCTCTGGTCCAATAGAGAACAACATTTTGTTTGCCAATGCCATGTGTTTGATCATAAACCAGAGAAGCTCATGCAAACTGTAATCATTCAAATTGACTAACACGGAGATGAGATGGGATCATGGGAACATTGAAATAAAGTGATCAGCACATTAACAGTGTCTCTGCATGGTGTAAAGCTTTAGGTTAAGATACACTTCAGCAACCTGTTCCTGAATGCACTCATTGCCTTCCACTAATCGCACGGAATCTCATGCTGCACCCTCTCATCTGGATTAATGCACATTTATCCAGTTATGCAATTAAGGAACTGGAGCATTGGGTTGGCCATCTGACACCATAGAGTGGGGAGAGTGAGGAAGAGGACTCACTCTTCAGCTGGGGATTGGGAGTCTTCTCTGAGTACTGCACAGGTCCCAGACCTGCTCCTGGGTCCCCAGCAGCCGCAGCATCTCCCAACTGCTGCTCCACCTCCTGCCAGGCTACACACACACACACACACACATAATTAGTCAGTACATTTCACAGCATAACACACAAACAGACACACACATACAACCCTATACAAATCCTCAATATAAAGCTGTCAAAACAGCTCTACTTGCTAAAGAGTACCTTTTACTACTGTTCCATGGTTGTGGATTACAGTTCAGAAGTTCTCATTTTAAAAGTCGGCTCATATACTGTGCTTACCGTCATACACAAACTTGACGTTCTCTTCATGAGAGGGGGTGAATCCTTCAGGTTGTGCATCAGCTTGTGGTGTAGTTTGTGTGTGGAGTTTCTTCTTGTTTAATCCATTAAACACAAGCTTGGGAGCAGGGGAGCTGTATTTGGGAATTCAAATCAGTCTGTCAGTCCATTCAAGACGGCCACATAAAACATGGAGCTAATGTGGAGTCAGAGCTAAATATGGATAACGCTGCCAGGTCAGTTGAAGTATATGGGACGGGTTAATTTTCTGAAATGGTATCTCTGAATCTCAAATAAAGTGACATTTATTATTTGCAAAACAAAGTATATTTGTGAATGTATCTGTAAATGAAGAACTAACTGTATACATTTCTGTAAAAAATTGCGTTTGTGCCGTTTGAAAACATTGAACCATCGGGCTTGCCGTACTTCCTCTTACAAAACTTTGTATGATGACGAAATTACGAAAGACTGGGAAGACCATGCGACCACTGCTAAGAGACAGCTAGGGGTGCAATGAAACAATCTAACGTTAATGATTACTGCTAAAGCGTTTAATACGTAATTACTTAAAATCGCTTTCAAGCTCACTGCGCAACATACGATTTCTTGCACGTCTCACTTAAGGTCTAGTTAATTTTGCACTTATTGAAACGTTATTGTGTTGCTAGCGTGCGTTAAGTTATTTGGCTAGTTACCTTGTTTAGTAACCTACTAAACAAAATGTCACTGGGCACATACGTTTAATACTATAGTACATTTCTGGTGTTAACCTGCGCCTAAGTATCTTGATTTTGTTCTACTCACTGAAAGTGTGAAATTAAAAGTGTAGCTCCTAGTTAGCTACAGGCATGGCTAGCTAGACCTAGCTTGATAACATTGAAATCTGGAAGGTTATCTAATCTCTTCACTTAAACTTAGATGAGGTTTTATGTCATTGATAAATTTGTTTTCTTGCAAACATTTTTATTTCAAGGTCTTCATTTATTGTTTCACGTGTTAGAAAAGTGCATAGAATACCGCGTAGCTAATGCAAACTCAGATTATTTGGCTAACCATTACACCTCGCCACTGTAACCTTGCCTTGTACAAGGTCACACCTTCCTTGCTCAGCGTCATTTTACATTAAGTAGGATACCGCAGAGAACGTAAGCATATGTGCATAAAGTTAACAGGTGGCTTTTGCATTTTGGCTTCATGACCAACAACTTTTTGCATAGAGACTAACGTTACTCGTTCTGACCAAGCAAATGTCATTCTGCCTTCATAGCTTGAGTTAGCAGACTAGCATTAACGTTAGTCTTCAGCAGCTTCCTATGAATATAACGTTAGTTACGTTAACCTTCTTATCGCTAGTCTCCAAGTATCAGAAGGCTGCATTATCCTGGAAAACTCGGAAGAAAGACACATGGCGATAATGTAAAAAACCATGCAAATGTCGCTTCATCATGCCATGAACAGTAGGCTACATAACAGCAACGTTATGTGTAATCTTAGCAAATGAGCTAGCGATACTAGCATTGCAGCATTGCTGTACCCACTGTTACTCACCTTGTCGTTGTCCAAGATGTTTGTTTGTGCTTGAAGTCGTTTATTTTGTTGTCAATCTGTTGTGTTGGACCTTAATTCAAATAAACGTACAGTCACAACAAGCACACATGATAACACGTTTGAATGTAGGTTAGTTATGGTAACGTTAGCCATTCCAATTCAGACAGAACTCAAACTTGCTCAATTTGCAAGGTGGCATAACTACACGAATACATTTTGATAATCTCATCTGGTAAATTACACCGCAGTGTTGCCAAGGCGATGGAAACAACAATATTTAGGTAAATTAATAAGTATTAAATATGAATGCGTGCCACCATATGACCACTACATGCAATGAAATGATCATCCTGAGGTCAAGGAGTAGGCTACACTCACCTGTTCTCCTCTGCGTAACAAGTTTGCTGGGACCCCTTGTAATTGTGTACATCATGTGCTGGAAAACTCTGTGCAAAATCCTGTGTGGCACTTTAAAAAGTGTCCAGGTACTTGCTTGATGTCAAAGTAGGTTGCGCAGTAAAGACGATCAGGTAAAGGCACACAAATATTTCTTGAAATAAATGTATATCCTCTTGACAGTCCTTGGCACTCGCTTTCTCTGGTGGCAGCCACGGTGAAAACTGTATCTGGAATATTATGACGTGATGTCGTTTCTGCGAATTCCGAGTAGGCCAGTAGCTGTTCCTTAACTCTCAACACAAGCAAACGAATGAAGCGTCTTTGCAATACCGGTGTAGGTCAGTCTAGGTTAAAAGCATGGGTGGCTCCCGATAATGTTAGGCCTACCATATCACAGATTTGTAGAGATGTATACCCACTGGCTTGTACCCGCAGAGCCTAGTGGAGGTAGATGAACGTGGACCCTTGGGACCTCTTGAGGATTGTATTGCCGACTTCTGATGAAACAGGTAGCCTGTTCAGTGGTTATCAAATGCTTCTCACACGCCGTCTAGAACTGGTCAGCTCCAGTGACGTAGCTACACGCCTCCCTTGACGTTTTAAAGGGAAAGCGTGCGTGCCAATGGATGATGCCATACCTTGTGCAACTTGCGACAAGACAGATGTCCTTTCAAAATATGGAAATAATTAATATAATCATAAAACTCCTGCATATATATGTCCAAATGCGCCGATACGGGCTAAGGCAACTCTTAATTTCCATCAGTAGACTAATGCATTAACTTATGTTCTTGAAACCTATGTGACAAGCAACAGGCCTTGTGATGGTTAAATAATGGCATATGGGTATTCTTAATAGGTTAATTAACTGTTTTGCTTATAGGACGACTGTTCCATACATTTTCCCTGTGGCTGACGCCATGGTGGTGTAATCATCACGATTACATGTATTTAAAGGAACCGTATGTAAGAAATGTATTTCAATTAATCATAAAATGGCCCTGATATGTCACTAGACATTAAGAAATCATGTTCATTTCAAATACTTATATCACTGACAACAGTAGTCTGGCCAGGATATTGTCATTTAAAAAGTGAAGTTGCAGCCCTCAACTGATGTTGATGTGTTTTGTCATGTCAAGTTGTGTTTTGGCCTGATGCGCCACCCTCCACCTATCTACAAATCACGAAGTCAGTAGTGCTTCGGCATTCGGGTTGGCAACCTCGAGTCAGGGGGGAGGGGATACACCGCTCTACAGTATTTGTGTTTGTTATTTTTTAAATGTTTTTGTCATGTGGTGTCAACGCTGGCGACTACGCCGCTCCGTCTGGCATTTTTTTGTCTTATTGTCTTTTGTTTTTTGTCAATGTCTTGTATGTGGAGCACTTTGGGTTGCACTTTGTGCATGTTAAATGCGCTATACTAAATAAAACTGACTTGACTTGACTTGACTAGTAATTTGAAAGTGATTGCAGTACCAGTTTTGGCCACAATCTTACATATGGTTCCTTTAAGGTTAATTGCTCATGAGTTCATCAACTAAAGTGGTGTCTAAACACATTGCATGCAAAGTTGTGTTCAGAATTTGAGCAGTGTTGACCACATTTTTGGCAAAGAGAAATAATCATGATCATGCTTAATAAATCATAATTCATAATGATGTGCCCACCTATGCTGTTCATGTATGAGGTCACGAATAACAGACTAACTCATGTCAATTCCTCATGATTCATGAGATATTAAGGAATGAAGTAATACATAAATCATTCATTAATTCATGTATGAATTCATGTACCCTTACTGTAAAGTTGTTTTTTAAAGTGCCCATATTATGAAAAAATCACTTTTTCTGGGATTTGATGTGTTATTGTGTGTCTCTGGTGCTACCACACGCATACAAACTTGAAAAAAAAAACACCCATGATGTTTTGAGTGAGATAAGGGTTTCTGGATGTATCCTGCCTTCAGCCTTCAGGGTGATCTGGTCAAAATCGGCAAGGCTTTTGACGTCACAAGCCGAAACATTTCAATATTCCCACCCACCACCTCCTTTTAGGGCAATTATGTTACGTGGATATAATGGAAACCTATGGAGCTGCATCGAAGTGGGCAGGGATAAGGATTTATACTTACTAAATCGTTGAACAAACGTGAATAAAAGGCACAAAATAAGGTTGGTGTAAGAGTTATCAGTTTGTTCATGGGATTCATTCTAATTCCATCACTTACATATTTCCTACAACAAGGTGAGATAGCTAAGCTTATGTTGTAGGCTACTGAAGTTCCACTGTTAGATAGCTAGCTAGCAAGCTAACCGTTTTACATAGAGATTATGGTAGGCTAAGTGTTAGCTACGGGCTAGGGCCTACTATGGGCCCTACTAGGGTTGCCACCTGTCCAGGATTTCCCTGATTGTCCCGGATTTTCATGGTCTGTCCAGGAAAATAAAAAGAAAAATCCTGGACACTGAATGTCCCGGATTTTTGTACATGATGCGCAAAATGTGTATTTCAGCTTAATTGAAGCGTGCCTACGTCCATAAACATATGCACACCCTTATTGGCTCTACAAAAATGACGTAGCATAACGTGGTGGTGGTGGGGGCACGCACCGTGGAGGTTGGGTGGAGACGGAGAGTGTGTGGGACAAGGAGAGACAAAGAAAGGGAAGTATCCAGTGAAAAACAGTGAAGTTACATTGTGAAAATGGGTGGAGAGACGGGTTGACGACGAGGGTGCAACAGGAGGTGATGGCAGGCCAGTAAAGAAAAAACAAAAGAGGTCGACGCGTTTTAACAGTGATTGGGTTAAACAGGAGAAGTACGCTGGCTATGTGGCTAAAACCATGGCCAGGCGATCCATTTTATGCTAGCTGCTCCCTGTGCCCAGCAAAATTTCTCATAAAACATGAAGGAAAAAAAGCATTAGATGACCACGTCAAAAGTAAAAACCATCAAAATCGAACCGAAAGCTCACGTCAAACAAAGGCAATTTCGTCCTTCATGGTGACAAAATCATCGCAAGACAAAGTTACGGTCGCTGAACTAGCAAGCACCTATCACAGTGTACGTCATGGCGAAAGTACGAATGGCGCCGTTGCTTACAAACAAAAAGGTCGATTGGATGGTCAAAATGTCCAGGATTTTTGTCAGACACAGGTGGCAACCCTAGGCCCTACTATGTAAAACGAAGGTGTAGTAGATGTTAGGGGATTTTGAATTGGCGTGTTTCAGACGTTGCATAATCAACACCCCACCTCTCCACATCAAGCCTATGAGTTCAACTGTTTTTTAAGCCTACATATCTCAGAAAATAATGTAGATACAAGCTTAAACCTTTGCACAGTAGTTGTTGGGTAATATTTAGCATTATTGACATAAAGTATGAAGCAAAGCCAAGATGGTCAGGCTAGGCTGGAGGCATTTGTTGATTTGGCACAAATGACCCTGGTAACAGTTAATGGAGTGGGGCGTGGGTAAGTGAGCAGCAGCTCATTAATATGTAATGAGCAGCAGAAGCACACTTTGACAGGGACTGAAAAAGAGTGTAATAGAGGTAGGTAAGAATCTTTTCCTACAAGCTATTTCCAGCAAACAACTTCAGAAACATGTTTTCTGGAACTCATAGACCTATTTTAAAGGAGAATTCCGGTGTGATATTAACCTAAAGTGTGTTGAAACATGATACCGAGTGTGAACGTATGTCTCATACAAGGTCTGACAAGCTTTTCGAGTTTTGCCATGTTAAAGCAACACCAAAGAGTTTTTTGTACCTTAAAATAATGTTTCCAAAATCGTTTCAGTGGTTCATCAACTCGTAACAGGGTGAACGGCACTTTCTGCATTCGCTTCGCGGCCCTCTATCGGCTATAACCGCACTATGTAAGTTTGCCGGATCGGGTAGCGGTTCTGTAGTTCGATGGAATGAGACATGAGAAACTACAAATTTAACTTGTATCTGATGTCGCAATACATCGTACTTTCATAAAATCATGCAACATATTACTACCTTGTCTGTGGACATTGTTATTTGCAAAGCTGGTTCTGGATAAACAAATAGTGCATGCGACAGAGGAAAAGTTCTTTGGTGTTGCTTTAACCTGTGGAGACTGAAGGCCTGTGGGTCATGAAGGGCACTTATTTGGATGTGTGGTGCTCTAACCCACGTAAAGACAGTAAAATAGCATGTTACACTATAGAAACATGATATAATTGGTAACACATATTGTTCTAACTATAAAAATGGCATATTGCATGATATTTCCATAACCGCGAGATACACGATAACGGCAAGAAGTTGTTAACAGACGTTCACCAAGATGTATAGCCCATCAGCAATCTATTAAAAATAACACCTATTTGAAGTATCATTCATGATATGTTGTCAAATATTGAAGTTGTGGGAAGTACATAGCTTAAATGGTATGTTTCTTTCGTCCCCCATGCCTGTTCCATTCATTCTGGCCAGGAGAGTCGAATGAAACAAAACGCACATTCGACTTCTGCTTAAATAACTCATGAACGGTTTTGTTCAGAGATGAAATTCCAACTGTATTTGACAGAGGACAGATGTAGGTTGCTAGTGACAAAATATTAGCTTCCAGTGTGGTACGATGTCTTTGTAAATTACATTTCATTGAAAAGTCCTGGTTCTCCCCCTATGTAATAGACGTGCAGGGTGCTAAAGCTTGTTAGACATAGCAACAGTAACTAAGGAGGGCGGGACTTAGCGAAGGGTGAATTAAAAAAAAAAAATGCTTTCTGCATTTTTGTTTTGCTTTTCCTTCCATTGTACCGAACTCGTACCGAACCATGATGTCCGAACCGAGGTATGAACCGAACCGTGACTTCTGTGTACCGTTACACCCCTAATAGTTCAATAAATCACATTCTTTTCCACTAAAGCCTGATTAACATGTCTCCTAAAAAGGAATGCATTTTACAGTTTTGATGATCATTGGTCTAATCATGCCTGAGCACTCTTCTCACTTCACCAACACCCTTTCTCACTTCAACAACACCCTTTATCACTCACAGAGAATGGTTTGACACGTTTGCATAGAATGACGGAAAATGCAAGGCTAAAGTGACGTGAAGTCACTGTCATGCTTTATCCGACTTTCTCTGTCTCATGCTGTCTTCTGAACAGGATGAGAGCAGGGCCGGATTATCCATAAGGGCAAGTGGGCCAGTGCCCAGGGGCACCAACCATTCACAACCAGTGGGGGGGCACCACCATTTTCGTAAATTGTTATATTATTCTATAGGGAAGCGCTGTGTAGGACCCTTTAGAAATATGTGTTACTGGACCCGTTTCACTATTTCCCTATTTCTCTACATTTAGGTGTAGGACTCAATTTCCCAGAATTCCCTAATTTAGTTTTCTAGCAGTTAATTGCACTAGATATATATTTTCTTTCTATGATTAAACCAATCTCTAATTCATGTTGTTCATGGTGGTTGGCTAGAGATCAATAGGACATTAGATTACCTTTTTAGGTAAAAATAATAGTTTCCGCTGGAGGGAGGAAGCTCTGATTTTTTCCTCTAGCCCTTACAAGCCCGACCATTCTAATTTCGTTAAAATTTTAACGATGACCAATCATCTAATATCTCAGCTGTCCAATGACTGATTTTATTTCTGAAATCTTCCCCGTAATGCTGACAACATAAGCTTCAATTTGATATGATTGGTTAAGGGGTTTATGGCGCGAAATGTTTTGGATACTTGAAGATGAGTCGTGAAAAAAACTTTTCACTTCAGTCGTACATTTTAACATGGACCGCCAGATGCCACCTGCACTTCGTTGGAGTTTACCTCGACTGGAAACCACACAGCTGGATAAACTGAGGTAATATATATTTTACATCGTTTCTAGTTATGGTTAATCTTAATTTGTAGTCATAAAATCATGTTATTTGACAGTAATATGCTTTCTCATCAGCGTCAACATTATGGCATAGCGGGGGCTAAGTGCATCGTCATGTAACTTTAGCTATCTGCATTACTCTGAACTGCTTGCAGTATTCTCGTTTGCTTTTTATATCAGTTATTTTCATTTGACAATTTCATTTAAAAACCTGTTAGTATATAACCTGTAAGTAAGTTTGTTTTCTAGTACCAATTTGCTTGTTAGGTAAGCATTATATTGGCAAGTCAGTATAGCATACCAAAGCTGAATAAATCAATGGGCGCCGCGTTTCTAAGTTGCGTTCTCTTACATGAAATAAGTTGAGCGATATTTTTACTCCTCTCAATATGTAGTTGTAGAAAACAAGATGTGAAATCACGGATTCTGTCAGAAATGTAGTGCTAATTAACGTATTGCCTCTCATCGGGTTGTTACCTCGCTAGGCAGTTTGTAGTGAACTGTTTTACCTTGCTTCTAAATGACAAACATCAGACGTGCTTGTCTCAACATTTTCTAAGATGGCATGACTTGATATTCTACTCTTCTCAATATGTAGTTTTATAGAAAACATGATGTGAAATCACATATTATGTCAGAAATGTCATTTATTGCATTTAAGCAGTTAGTTACTAGGTGAAATGTAATCTGTCTTTATCTTAATGCCAGCCAGGCAATCAGATTTAGGGTAGCTAAACCCATGTGTAATAAAATGACTTTTCATACTTCTAAATATTTTTGAGTTACTCAAAATGCTTCAATAGTTTAGGCTACCTCTTCTTGTGTATGTATGTGCACACACGCACACATCTGTAGTTTTGTGATTTTATTTTTTAAATTAATAAATGTATTACATTTGTATGATTTTACTGTTGTTTCAGATGGAGGATGACAAGACCTACACAGACCTCCTTGCAGGCCTGAAGAGGTGGCTGACTGCTGATGAGCTTGCGCTCACAATGTTGAAGACCATGTGAGGATGGAGGAAGAAGGTATAGATTTAGGTGGCGTGCGTAGGGTGGTGTAGACTGCCACTAAAACCCAGGCATATGTGGTTTTACCAACCGGAACGGGTGGGAGGTTGTGCTTAGTAGGCCGTTGTATGCAAACACACAGTGCAGGGGCATGGGACGAAGAGACCCCAGAAGAGTTTCACAGTTTTCTGGGATTGATCATTGACATGGGACTTCACTTCCCTCCCTAATATCCATTGCTACTGGGGAACCAAGTCTCTGAAGGGATCAGGGAGCGTTGACCAAATGAGAAATACATATTGTGTACACTTTTTCTCCATTGACATTGCTGTTTCAGTAGTTTCTTATTATTTCAAGTTTGGCAATGCAGAATCTGGTGTTGAACCTAGGTTTGGTAGCTACAGCCAGAAAGATTTTGGCGAAAATCTATCACAACAGCTGGCAGGCATTTCCGTCAAAATTTCAGCCTCGCCTTCAGCTGCTCCAACTACTACTCTGTCATCTTTTCATCAAGTACATATTCCTGTACAGCAGGAGCCAAAGAAAAATTGTTGGCTTTGTTATAAAAACAATACATAATAACACTAAAGTAGCTTGTATGGCCTGGAGTTTAGCGGTAGGTGACTGCTTTTTTGGTAAACAAAATTGCTGTCAGATTTGGCATTCTACAGAAGGGGATGCGTTTCGTTATGAGTCATAGGTCCTCTGTGTTTAACCTTCAGGTTCCCCACCCCACCTTTCCCTATCCTCCTCTGTGTGTGTGTGTGTGTGTGTGTGTTTGTGTTTATATGTGTGTATGTGTTTATTCTCAACAGGCTTGTTCTATGTAATCCACTTTCAAATGTTGAGACACATTGATTTTTGAGTGATGTTGAAGTTGATTGTATTCCTAGCTTTTCATAAATAATACATTTTATAGATGTATATCATTTTCATATTACACTAATTTATATAAGGAAGTTGTATCTGTTGAATCAAATGTATTCTATGTCTCTTCAGAATTGATCTTCAATAAATATACAGTATACTTACTTCCTGTATTACTGGTAAGGTACATGTTTTTCTTTTATATATCATTATTGTTGACTGTAGCATTTGCTTATATACAAATAAATGGTTTATTCTTATGGACCAAATAAATCTAAACCATTGTGTCTGACTTCATTATTAGTTTTTATGCATACTTTTATGTTTTTGGTGAGAAAGAGAATGTGAATTCTGTCAACATTCTAAATCCCGTTTCCTGCATTTTTTTACACTTATCACTTAATTTATCATAACTTTTGAAAGGTTAATGATATTCCAATTCAGTCTTTTTTGTTAAATAGCCCACAACTTGCTGAACATGTCATACACTCTATATTTTTCTCTATCTCGTATAGAAATATGATGAAAATTCATTTTTATGCGAATGAAATTCAATTTTAACGAATTTCGGTATACATTTGGAGAGGATTTTCAAAGACTGTTCATTACTATATCAACATTACCATATGCATTTTACATCATTTGATAGAACTGACCCTTCTGATTACAATGGTATGTATATCCCATTGATGGTATGTATTATACTCAAGAAATAAGGTTTTTTGTGTAAGGAGGTCATCCAGCACCAAAAATGGAATGTTCGGCACGGGCACGAAAGGGCTAGAGGAAGTGAAGCAGCAGCTACGTTTCTACTCGGGAGGAGAACTAATGTTTGGAGACTTGAAACTGTGATGTTCGGCCCAAATATTGTATACAGTTAATAACTCTAAAAGCTAGTTGGTTGTTTATGCATTTTAGTCCAACAAGTTCGGTTTTATATCGAAGTTAAGACTGTTTCTCTTCGACCAACGGCAACAGCGTGGTCTCTATTACCACTCAGTTCTGAGGCTAACTTGAAGCTGAGGCTAGTTACGTAGCTGACTTGCTGTGTGCCTGGACTGTGGTTCGCCAGAGACTACCGTTCCCGTGTGTGTGTGAGGAAAGCAACGGACAGACAACGAGTGAAGCTGAGGTAGCCTGCTCAACCAGCTATACCAAACGCTTGCTGGGACTTCGTTCTACTGGCCAGCATGTGAGGTCACGCCATTTTGCAGTAGTTCGAGGTTGCGTGAGTACCAAAGTGAAGCCAAGGAAAGATAGCGACATGGGACTGTGTAAAAGCAGCCTGCGTTAATCGTTTCTTTACTAACATGGATTACTGACATTCCTTGGATTATACATTATGTGCACCAACGTGACGACTGGGCCCCAACGTTAGTTTCAAATCCAAGCGCTTGGTTTAGTGTCATATGGTACTATTTTAACTAATAGGCCTATTTGAACTTTCACTTGTTGTGCAACAAAGACACATATTGAGTAACACGGATTGTCATTGACAGTATTATGGTGTATTTCATGTAGCATTGTTCAGGGTAAAAGTTTAATTAATGTAAACTAACTGGTATTGCATAGATTTCGAATTATTATTGAATTGAATTACCATACATTACTATTTAGAAGTATGCTGTAGGAAAGGCTACAATATAATTCATTACAACTTAATTGAAAGATAGTGATTGAACTTTTAAAAAGGGTTTAAACTTTTTGCCATATTATTTTCTTATGTCATATTAAACTGAATTCTAAAAGTTAAAAGATAAAGGGTACAATAAATGTTTTATGTTTCAAGTCCCCTTACATGGTTGCATAGTATTTCATTTAGGATAAGCCATACAGGTAGAAGTCACTTTACATTTCTGAGGATTTACACATTTATATCAGGGCACTGGTATAGTAATTCTTCAGTGGAGGCACCGCAACAGTTAATTATTCTATTGACATTTTTTTTTTTCTTCTACCTTTTTCTACTAGTGTTACTATTCCCTAACTTAAATGGTAGACGGTAAGTCCAGCAAATTGAGAACCTAGGATCCTGTTTATGTTTAGTCTGTTTATGAATGTGACTCCAGTATATGTTGAGACATAGGGGGAAAAAAAAAGGGTTACAGCTGGACTGACCAATCGGAAGCCAGGCTACAGGACGCCCTTAGCAACGTTGACTGGGAGATGTTCAAGACGAACTCTGCTGACATCAATGAGTTTACGGAAGTATCATTGAGTTACATCAATATGCTAACTGATTCCATCATCCCAACTGTAAAGATCCGAAGCTTCCCTAACCAGAAGCCTTGGGTGGATAGAGAAGTGAGAACGGCATTAAAGACACGCGCCATGACTTATAATGCTGGGCTTATTTCAGGGGATATGACGGATTACAAAGCAGCATCTTATAGTTTACGTAGAGCTATTAAAGATACTAAGCGGCGCTATAGAGACAGAGTTGAAGCTGATTTCTTGGAGGGTGATCCAGCACGAGTGTGGAAAGGACTCCGAACCATCACTGGTTTTGAAAGAAAGTCCCCTCCTATGATGAATGTGGGTAAAGCCCTCCCTGATGAACTTCATGCTTTTTATGCTCGCTTTGACATGAAAAACACAGACTATATTGGACTAGCTGCAGCATGTGAAGCAAATGAGGATGCACCTTTCTGTGTCTCTGAGGTCGATGTGAGCAATGCCTTTAGGAGGGTTAATTGTAGAAAAGCTGCTGGACCGGATGGAATTTCTAACAGGGTTTTGAAATCCTGCGCTGCTCAGTTAGCTCCTGTGTTCACTTATATCTTTAACACATCATTGGCTCAAGAGACAGTTCCTACTTGCCTCAAGCAGTCTGTTATTGTTCCAGTACCGAAAAACAAAAGTCCATCATGTCTGAATGACTACCGCCCAGTAGCCCTGACGTCTACAGTGATGAAGTGTTTTGAGAAGCTTGTGAAAAACATTATATGCTCATCCCTCCCTGCCTCCTTCGACCCCCTCCAATTTGCTTACAGAGCCAACAGGTCTACAGAGGATGCCATCTCAAACCTCATGCACACCACCTTAACTCACCTGGAGGAGGGGAATGGGAATTATGTGAGGATGCTGTTCATTGACTTTAGTTCAGCATTCAACACGATAGTACCTCTCACCTTGGTCACAAAGATGAAGGCCTTAGGACTGAACACCACCCTGTGTCACTGGATATTTGACTTCCTCACCAACCGTTCACAAGTGGTTAGAGTGGGGGGTCTGACATCTGACTCATTAACCATCAGCACTGGTGCTCCCCAAGGCTGTGTTTTGAGTCCACTGCTGTACAACATCTACACACATGACTGCAAAGCCAACAGTAGTCATACCTCCATCATCAAGTTTGCAGATGACACAGTGATCTTGGGCCTGATTAGTAACAACAATGAACAGCTCTACTTGGATCAGGTTGATGAGGTGGCACAGTGGTGTCAATCTAACAGCTTGACACTGAATATCAATAAAACCAAGGGGTAGTGGATTACAGAAGGCAGCAGCAGAACTACAGTTACACCCCACTAATGATCAGCGGGCAACCTGTAGAGAGAGTCACAAGTTTTAAATACCTTGGTGTCCACATTACTGAAGACCTAACATGGACTGTTAACACTCAATATGTTCTGAAGAAGTCCAGACAACGACTCTACTTCCTTCGTCAGCTAAGGAAATTCAAAGTTTCTACATCCATCATGAAGGCCTTCTACACTTCAGCGGTTGAGAGTGTTCTAACTGGTAGCATCATCACCTGGTATGGGAACTCCACAGTTAGAGATTGTAGTACTCTGCAGAGAGTAGTGCGCTCAGCTGAACGTACTATTAGAACTCAACTTCCTGCTCTACAAGATATCTATTCCAGAAGAGTACTCCTAAGAGCCCAAAAGATTCTGAAGGACTCTTCTCATCCTAACAATGGATTATTCCTACCGCTGAAATCAAGAAGACGCCTATGTAGTCACAAAGCCAGAACTGAGAGACTCAGGAGAAGTTTTTATCCCCAGGCCATCCGAACTCTGAACTCACACTATACTGACTTTGCACACATTCACTCTTCAGCACTCTCAAACATTTCCCAACTCTGAACTCACACTATACTGACTTTGCACTCATTCACTCCTCAGCACTCATGCCCCCCCCCCCCCGCACACACACCTACAAGACTTTTAGCACTTTTACATCCCTCACCCTATGCTATAGACCTTTTATTATTTTCTTATTTCATCACAGGTCAAAACACACACACACACACACACACACACACACACACACATATCTGACTTTCTCCAACTTTTGCACATCTCCATAGAACTTTTTATTTATTATTTTTGATTTCTCCTCCATCTACCCATGTCCTTGATTGCCTAGCCTTTCTGCCCACCCCCACCCCCACCCCACCCCCATCCCCAACACCCCCACAAAAAACACACACATTAACATCATCACTGTCATCACCTCACATACATACAGCACACTGCTTGCTACAGTAAGCCTCCTCTACTTGCTGCACACTGCCCCCCCCCCTCCCTACATACACAGCACATTGTCTTCAGGATCTTCTCCAACACACATCCTCTACATACTTACAGCACACTGCCCCCACCTACCCACACGCACACTACACACACACACACACACACACAGTCACTGCTACACTCCCCTCCCGCCCACACACACATCTTCATCACTCACATACATCATACATACAGTACTCTGCTTGCAATAGTAAGTCCCTTCATCATACTTGCAGTACATTGCCCCCCCCCCCCCCCTACATACACAGCACATTATTTCATCAGGAAGCTTCTCCAACACACATCCCCAACATACTTACAGCACACTGTTGCCCCCCCCCCGCCCACACACACATCTTCATCACTCACATACATCATACATACAGTACTCTGCTTGCAATAGTAAGTCCCTTCACCATACTTGCAGTACACTGCCCCCCCCCCTCTCCCCTACATACACAGCACATTATTTCATCAGGAAGCTTCTCCAACACACATCCCCAACATACTTACAGCACACTGTTGCCCCCCCCCCAATACACAGCACATTGTCTCATGAGGAAGCTTCTCCAACACACATATTGCACACTGCCCTCTCCCCACATACACAGCACACTATCACATCTCCCCTGTCATCCCCCCAACACACACACCAAGACCCCTGGCAGTTGGGTTAGCCCCTTGAGCCGTGGATCTGCCCAAGGTTTCTTCCTTGGTAAGGGAGTTTTTCCTTGCCCCTGTTGCTCTTGGGTGCTCCTTGTTGGTGCCCCCCCCCCCTCCCCCCCAATTCCTATCCTCCCTCACCTTTCTTATGCAGCCCTTGCCACTTAATCTACTAAACCCCTCTTCTACTGCACTTTTTACCCCCCCCCCCCCACTTTGCACAAATAGGCTGACACCAGACATAATTTCACTGCATTTCTTACTTCCAGTAACTATATGCATGTGACAATAAACTTCCTTGTATTCACAGAAATTATTTATTGCGCAAATGAGTTAGCAAAACCATAGCTTTTGGAGAACAGAGATGCAGATCATCCCCCTAATTCATTTGCTTGCGCAACAATGTTCTGCGTTCACTCCAGTGAGAGTGAAATAAAAGCTGTGTCATTATCTAGGCTATTTGCTATGATATTTACCTCTGTTTGGCTACAAGACGTTACTCATGCTCATTAATGTGTGAGTGGTTGTGTTTAGTTGGGCTTTGTGTAACCACCTCCCAAAAACACCAGCAGGGGTCTTTCTTTGACCTTAACCAATTTACAAGGTCAGTTACTCTCTGCCTCTCCCTCTGTGTGTGTGTGTTTGTATGTTTATGTATTAATATGTCAGTTGGGCTTTGTCACTTTACTGTGTATGTATGTGTTTATGTATTAATATGTCAGTTGGGCTTTGCTACTTTACTGTGTGTGTGTGTGTGTGTGTGTTTGTGTGTGTGTGATGTACACACACGTGGTGTCTTTCTAATGCTACACCCTTAAAATGAATGTGTTGAAAACAACACAACTAGCCTTGTTTTTAACATATCTCTTTGTCCAGAAAGGGACAATACATTTAGTGCATACATGGGCAACATACGGCCCGCGGGCCACATCCGGCCCGTGGGCTTTCCCTGACCGGCCCGCGTAAGGTCCGTGAAAGAACAAAGTCAAGAGCCTAGCATAGAGATAATGCATGCAAATCAATATCGTTGTTTTTATTCTGAAAGCGACTGCTATTTGTACGCCCATACATTTGTGCGTGGATGCATACGACGTAAACACCCTCACTGATGTGCTGGTGAATAGAATTTATGCTTCTGCGTCGACACAATGCAGTTGCCTTTACGTCGGCGTAAACCTTTCAAAGTTTTGTGTCTCTTATGTCTGCGTCGCTCACCACCGCAAAGGTTGTTAGAACGAACTCCTACTGCTGCTCGTTGGCGATACGAAGTGTTCATTTAAAAAAAACGTTACTGGCAGATAGACAGTTTACAATCGGATAACCCCGTAATTGTAATCAAAATATGTCTGAGTTTATTTGCAAAGCTTATGTTAGCGAACTAGTATGATGGTACTACCCACAGGTTGCTTAAGCAGCCGGCTCAATACACAGGGCGAGTTGACCACAGTTATGTGCATAAAGTTAAAGCAAAAACATAGCCTACATTTTTAAAATAGTTTTCTTTGTGCATGTTGATTAACTAATGACAGCCTACTATTGTCTGCTCCACATTTTCGTAGTCTTATTCTGCATAGAGTTAATTTAATGATGGTAATGATTTAATGATGAAATATTGCTGAGTGTTGATGAAATGGTGGCACAGGCCTATCGGTTGTACTGACTCCTTCACATTTTCATGCCTAATTATATAGATATTGTAGTACTTTTTTATATCAGTCTTTGAAAACTGAAAAAAAAAATGTCAATGTCAAAAAATCATTTTCGAGAAGGAGGATTAAATACTGGACATAGATTAAATATTGCTGTTTTTCCTTTGTCTCCCTCACATTTTCATCTGTTCTTACGACTAGTAAACAAAACCATATGATTTACTTAATGTTATACAAGAACAGAATAGAATTGAACAGAATTGAGTTCAGACTTGAGTTCGGTATTTTGGGTCCGGCCCTCCTCAACAGTCCCAGTTTGTCATGTGGCCCCTTGGGGAAATTAGTTGCCCACCCCTGATTTAGTGTATAACATATCGCAGCATCATACATGCCAGAAGCTGAAATATAAAAATATATGAAATATACAAGTTATTTTACAGGGAAAATTAATACGACTGAGCCAGATTATAGCCCTGAACAGGGGTCTCCTACAGGTAGCTTGAGCTATACCAGTAGCACCCCAGTAGCTTTTTGAGTAGCCTACTGTAGCTCTCCAAAAGATAACACAGACAGACATAAAGTTAATTTCGTTACTCAGTCATGTAGGCTTGGCATGAGGTGGTGTTAAATGACTATTCAGCTGCAAGAAGCAGGGAGATTGGGAAAACTACTGTGGTGTGTGCTGTGCATTGACAACATGAACATTGAGCATGACCAAGATGGGCAACTTACCTCAACTTACACCAAAAGTAAGTGGTGGATGGAAACGTCTGGTCCAATATGGCCCCATCGTTGACCATGACATGAAGCCTTGATTCTGTATTACTGAGCAACTGAAGAATATTACCTGTTTCTTCATGCTGTTCAGGTGGATGGACATCAGACCAGCAACAATGAATCAATTAATGGCCTTTTAGCCATTGGTAATTAATTAATCTGTTTGAATAGGCTTTCAAGGGGAAAAAGATCAAGCTTCACCAGCTTCTTAAAGTTTTTTTTTTTCTGGTTTAGGCCTATATTGCAGTAAACTGAATATTTATACAGAAGTTAGCATCACAGCATAACACCATTTGCATGGGTATTTAAGCAGTGTGAAAGGACACCAGTTCTGTGTTCTGCCATCACATCTTTGCAGATCCCGCATCCCTGCCGCAAACACAGAGTGTTATGCTTTTGCTTCTTCATGTCATCATTGTACGCTTTTTTGTCATTACAGAGTTGAACACCTCATATTTACCTTTTATATGAACTGGGGATTTGCAGCTTCCATGCCAGTATATATATATAAGTATATATACTTTTTTGATCCCGTGAGGGAAATTTGGTCTCTGCATTTAACCCAATCGGTGAATTAGTGAAACACAAACAGCACACAGTGAACACACAGTGAGGTGAAGCACACACTAATCCCGGCGCAGTGAGCTGCCTGCTTCAACGGCGGCGCTCGGGGAGCAGTGAGGGGTTAGGTGCATGACATGCATTAGCATGTCATTGTCACAGGTCATTGCCACAGGTCATATCTTCCCTTTTACTGCTTTTATAAATTGAGTTTTGATCAATTTAAAGCAGGGCTCGAATTATCTTTTGGTCTTTAAAGGGGTCTCTCTATCTCATAAAAAGTTGGCACACCCCGTGCATAGCCTAACAAGGCGATGAAATATAGGCGAACAATATGCGCACGGTAAGCTAGGCTTTACCTTGACACACGCACACAACAGACATAGATTTTTCATAGAAATTGATTGCTTTTAATTAATTTCAACATATTATTGATTGTAATAATCCATATTTCATTTCAATATCACAATACAAAGAAATAGACTAAACGATTTAGTCTGTGCCATTCTCAATTTCACAACGTAACTCATTTGAACCAGACCACCGTCTCAGATAGGCTATCCTCAGTGTCAAACACAATAATCCATGTAGTATAACTTACACAGGGAAAAAGCCATTGTAGCCAAACTATGTTCTAGTATTGTTGAACCGTGGAAAATTAATAGACGAACAATTTTGGATGTTGTCGGGTAGCCATATTCCGACATCAGAGATTGCTAACAGGTGTTTCAAAATATCTGGGAAGTGGGAACTTTCCGGAGCTCTGAATGGCAGAGGATAGCTCATCAGATAGGATAGCTCACAGATAGCTCACAGATCATCATTGTAGGCTGCATTATGGGCCATAATTTATGGCTTTGTCAATCAACATAGAAGAGGTGAAGCGCAAGTTCAACAGCAAACAGGACTTTTCAGCACACATCAAACCATAGGCTAGCCCAATGAACGCCTATGTAAATAGACGAAACACTCGCATCAAAACAGGGGGACTTCTTCAGATTTGCGAGTGCTGTCAAAACGATCGTATACGGTTTGCTCATATAGTCTAGTGGTGAGGTGGTGAAGTGTCGTGCTGCGATCAAGAGCGTAGGTCTACGTCCCGTAGTAGCCTATATTTTAATTTAATGTCTTTAATGGTAAGAGATCGCACAGGGATGGATAATGAGCGGTTGTTTGATTAAATTGCAATGCCAGACACCTTCAGATATGAGAGACCTCCCTCAGGTTTTAGACTTTGTTGCTTCATGGGAGCCAGTCCTCACTCTATGGGAGCTCGGCTCCCTCTGGCTCCCACGTAATTCGAACACTGATTTAAAGAGAAACTAGGCTATGCAGTATTGGCAATTTCTTCGCTGTTTTCTCGGTTTTTGCTTTTTTTTCGCTGGCTCTGTCATGATGAATGTCTGAGAAACTCCATCGCTACCTTGTTCTAGCCGGTGCCTGGCGTGTATGTGTATTTAGATGCAGTAAAGCAATTTGTTACACTCGTTATACTTCCTGACACTGAGGCCGCCGGCCCGCGGGCCTAAAGTTGCAAGGGTGTTTTTTCCACTCACAGGTATAGGGGAAGCGAGACGGCCACCATTCAACTCGAAAAAAGTCTTGTAGCCTAACCCAGGTGTTCCCAAACTTTTCCACGACAAGGCCCCCCAAATAACACTAGGTTCTGGCCAAGGACCCCCTTGATGTGACCCCCCCTAGTAAACCCATCGACAATACTATGGCAAATGTAAAAATACATTAAGCTAATCCTAATAATTATTTTAGCCACAAGCACTTCGCGATGGAGCATACAGTGTGTAAAAATTGTATTTGGGGCTTTCTGCTGTATGAGAGCTATCACTCTACTATTATTCCCAGTCATTATCATGGGTTTGGTGTTCGCCAAACATAACATCTAGTCTGATGGCCAAAAAGCTCAATTATGTTCTACAAACATTACTTTGTAGAAATTTGCTTTCATTAATTTGACATTAAAGAGGGGATTTTTGTAGATGATTGTAAAAAAAAGGCCAAATTAAATTGATCAAGATTCCATTTATGAAAGCAGTAAAAGGGCAAATATCCAAGGGGGTGAATACTTTTTATAGGCACCGTAACAGAAATTCATGCTAAAGGGTATTGCACAGTTGAACCCAAGCCTCGAACTGATCCGCTGAAATTCAGTTTTTTTCACACACTGCACCTGTGTACCCTGGAAAATCCAGAGTTCTTGCAAGAGCACAATCTTTCTAGATTACCAGGGTCTGGAATCTCCAGGCTAGCACCTGTGCAAAAACAACCATGAAGACAACTGGTGGTTGAGCTGTGACAGGATTGTGCAAGTTCTATCCAGTTAACTGCAATGTAATTTACCAAACTGTTGCTTATCCCCAGTTCTTCTTGCAAAATGTAAATGAGTTTATTTCACACTTGTAGTGAGCAGTTAAGTTGTAGCTTGACCATTGGACCATATAGTGTGAGCACATAAATCGCGAGCTTTAGCTTTACATCACATGCAATTTACTTTTGTAGTATTTAGTTGGTATTTAACAAAAACATTGCTAAAATTCCAGTGTTTGCCCGGCTTAACTTTTCAATATAGGCACACCAGCACATAATTTAGCTACACCCAAAACAATTCACAGCCCTTTTTGGTGCTGCAATAATATTGTTACCACTTTGGTCAGTTCCTATACACATTCATAACTGAATTACTGTTACTGCACAATGTTGCAGCTGTGATGTTGCTCGTTGAGGAGTAAAGGGCGTAGTTTCACATATACCGTACACAAATATATTTTTCACTATGAATGCACAGATGCATAGATCATAACCAGAGCAAGAACTGAAACACGACAGAGCAATAAGTAATGATTACATTAATTTAAATAGCTAATTAAGAGTGTGTGTGTGTGTTTGCACACTTGACTTGTGGTTCCATATACAGTACTTTTGACCAACTCGGATGCACCCTAAAATCAAGCAAGGGAGCTTTTGTTATCGGCATGAGAACCTTTCAAACCAAAAACGGAACCTGCACCCTCTGTAAGAACCCTTACAATAGGGCAATGCAGAAAATTCAGGATGGCAATCCAGAGCAAAACTCTGGAGTGAATCACTCTGTCAGTGGTGGATCATGGTAGTGAGAGCGTGCAGAACGACTGGAGGATCGATTTAGGTTTAAGTAGGGTCAATGAAGGCTCAGTGTCCCTTGCTGGGACCCATGCAAGACTGACGAAGACTGCTATGGATAAGAGCCATTCACCTATGTTAGCCATTCAGTACATTATGGATTTTACAGGTAGGTCAACAGTGCATTCATTTCAGACACACTAACACATCATGCAAATGAAGTAGTTTATTATTATTTTTTATCCTTATGCTAAGTGAGTGTTGTACTTTGAGAGCAAAGATTATCCGGAGTCAAATTCCTTGCTTGTTTATGCAAACCTGTAGCCTGGAGATTCCAGACCCTGGTAATCTAGAAAGATTAAGGGTCTGGCCACGAATAATGTAATGGCCCAACTCGAGGGGCGGCACCAAGCGTGCATTTGAAAATGTCACTGCACGCAATTGGATAAGACTATACGACCAACGTTTACTGACTGATTCCAGACTTCGACGCAATTGGATAACACTACGATCTGTTTAGCTCGCTTTTGGCCCGCCTATATCAGATACACCGATGTGATTGGCTCCCCGCGATACAAGTGGCAAAAGTAACGTGCATCATTACTCATTGGCAGAGTGTCTCGCAGAGACAATTTAAATTGTGCTCTTGCGAGAACTCTGAATTTTCCAGGGTAGCAAACCTGGCCAATAAAGCTGATTCTGATTCTGAAGTGGATGACAGACTTGTGTTTTTTTTTGTGTGTGTGTTCTTTAAAACCTCTCCAACTCAGGTACATGGTCTCTAGCAATCCAAAATTGAACCAAGATTTCAAAATTTGGATAAACTCCCCCAGATCTACAGCCCCAGTAATAAAGTTTTGATTCTTTTGATTCTTTCATTGACACATATGGAACTCACTTCATAAAAAAGGTATGGGAACAAGACTACTAGCTAGATTTCATCAGTGTGTTCTTTAAAGTCTACTATAGCATTGCCACAGCATAGCAGTACAATTAAATATCAATATTGTTCATGGGTTTGGCCAAGATATAACCTTGATAGATCTACCAAATATGATGGCTTTGTACAGGTGCAGGCTGGCGGGAAAGTGCAGTCTATGACGAGTATCAGGGAGTGCAAGGCTTCTCTTATGGGTCTGAACACTGATGAGGTCAGGATGTGCCTGACTGCTGAGGTTTCTGGAAAAATCAAATACAAGACAGACGTTGACCTCAGACGTTGAGTGCAGAGACAAAGTATTGTAATGGACGGAAAAGGAATCTGCAGGGAAGAAGCAGCTTCTCAAACACGTTTCATTGGAGGTGAGTCAGGATGTGATGGGAAACTTAACGCACTATTCACAAAAATTACATAAACATCCCCGGCACCCATAAGACATTGACATACAAACACAAATACTCAAACAATAGCCCTATTTATACCCCCAGACAAATCCACAAATTTTGTGTGTTGCCATGGAAGTTTGTGCAGATATCTCAGAAAAGCTTTTCCAGAAGTAGCCTATCACTCTCGACTGAGTCTCATCTGCTACTGCTGTAGTTTTACTGTAAATTGAAGCCATAGGGTTTCTGTATCATGTAACAATGTACGTTTTTGGCCAGCAAAATGGCTGGTTCCTTTGTGGGAAAGGGCTATGTGGGTGTTGCAGCTACATACAATTCTAAAGTATAAAATGTGCTTCTACATGTGCTGTATCTTTCAATGTTTTTTCAAAGGACCACAGAAATCAGTGGTGGGAGAACCACAGGGGCTGAGCTTCTTTTCTCTTCAGATGTATCTTCTTATAAGAAGCGTCTTTCATATCTGCCAGACAACCCAGATGTGATCCCCTACACGTTGAAGCCCCTTCACCAGCTGGTTTCATCTACACAGGTGAGGGAGGGATTGAAGCAAGCCATCAAAGACTACATCCTCAGCAGGGGCCTGAAGAGAGCATGCTCTGACCAGTGTAACATTGGGAGGAGAACCAACCCAGGGTCCTGTGCCTGCCACTGTCAAAGTCACAAGGGGTTAAGCACCAACTGCTGTCCAACGCGCAGTGGGCAAGTTAAGGTTATTTTGACCGTCATAAAAGGCGAAGATTTGTACGGAGATGTTAGCTCAGGCACCAATGAGTATGTGAAGGTCTTTGATGAGAACAACATACCGCTTGGCAAGACGCCCACGATTAATGACAACAACTCTCCTATCTGGAACTATCAGTTCAACATTGGTGACATGCTTTTGTCTGCAGACAGCAAACTCAAGATTGAAGTGTGGAATGAGGACAACCGGTATGATGACCTCCTTGGAACGTGCTACGCTAAACTTCGTTCAAATAACCGGGGGAGAGTGGTCTGCCCTCTTAGGTATGGGCGGATTTTTTACAAGGTTAAGGTGACCTGTGGTCCAAGTCTGAGTGGCCCATCTTGCACCAAATACAAGAGCTCTCCCATGAGCAGCCTGCTGGAGACACTGTATGTGTCTCGCCATGCCCGTCCCCATGGGCGTAGATTTAGGGTGGGACGCCCATGACTAGTCCTAACCAATATTTTAAGATGACAAAATTGTCCCCACCAATATTTTAGCGAACTCATTTGCGCTGCTGATCATTCCGACAGCCAGCACGACAGTACAAGCAACGTCGTCATTTGATTGGCTGAAAAACCGAGGGGGAGGGGGAAGGGTTATCTGACACGCATGCTGCACATATAGCCTACCCCATAAAAGGCCAGAGTGAAACATTTTGATATTCCCTTTTTAGCTAGGATGCAATTCATGAAAATTGGGCACTTCTGGATAAGTTTTTGATTTTTGGCAGGGTGTTAGGTATAGGCCTAAGGTTTTAAAAAATCCATGGATACAAGTTGGGGTGGCCCCCCTAGTGGCAGTTATCCATAAAATCCAAAATGGCCCCCGCCGAAAAGAGAAAAGGACATATCTCAGCTTCCTTTTGTCTTAAATTGTTGTATAATGTATTTTCTCTACTTTGTTTGAAACAAGGAATCCAATTTTGATATGTTCTGCTTATTTTAAGTCCATTTCCATGTAGTATTATAGCCATATTTAGCTCATAAACTGTCAATATCTGAAAAAGTCACATTGAAATACTCAGGTCCCTAGACCCATATTTTTACCTCCAAGGTATGCTTTTCTTTGTTGATTGGACAGGTCACTATCACTATACTGTCAAAAATCACATGTTGTGGGGGGCGCTGTGGCACAACAGGCTACAGCGCTCATACCATATACGGGTCCAAGTGCCCACAGCGACCCAGGTTCGAATCCGACCTGCGGTCATGTCCCGGTCCCACCCCATCTCTCTCCTCCTATACAAATAAAGGCAAAAAATATACTTCACAAAAATCACATGTTGTGACCAAAAGGACCATTGTTGAGGCTTTAAATAAACACAACTTCAGAACTATGCCACAGTGAAAAGTTATATTAGGCTTTTCACCATGTTAAGGGTCAATATTACATTTTAGTCAAATAACACAAAAAAAATACACTGCACTCTTTAAATACTTAAACATCATTTATTATTCAAAGATTTTTGGTTTCACTCTTCATCATTACAGCCTCCCTCACACTTGCACAATGTGGTACAGCAAAGTCCAGCTCAGTGGCACTTACAGTTGCCCATACAGGCAACCACACAGTCACAGTTGAGGAGGAGTGAGCATCCCTTGCTGGCATCTTCCAGATCTGTCCAATATGGCACCCAGACTTTGGTTCTGTCATTCCATTCCCAACCCCACTCACTGGGGTCTGGAATCTCTGGAGTTTTGGAGAGGGACTAAGATTAGATTAGAGGTCTTTATTGTCCACTACTGTGGAAATTCATCTTTGGCCCCACAAACATGTAACACACACACAAGCAAGACTACACAACAGGTACATCATAAAGCAGACACAAACAAAGACTACACAGCAGGTACAACAACAACAACATAATGCAAACACACACAAAGACTATACAGCAGGTACAACATATAGCACACACAAGAAGGTCTACACAGCAGGTACAACATATGGAGACATGGAAATGTGCAAAAGAGGTTGATGTCAATAAAAAAGCAGTACATAATATAAGTTAATCAGTTAATCATAAAACTCATAGATTATATTGATTTAGCTAAATAATAGATGATGGTATAAAAGATTTCTTAAAAATGTTTCTGCTTGATGTAGGCACTCTATATCTTCTTCCTGAAGGGAGTCTTTCAAAAGTGTGATGTAGTGGATGAAAAGGATCCTGGACTATCTGTAGGGCTTTCCTCTTAATGTGTGTTGTGTACAGTTCCACCAGCTGCCTCTGGGGGTTCAGTATAATTTTACTGGCCATATTTATAATTTTTGTGAGTTTACTTTTGCTTCTAGCCCCTAGATTCCCATACCAGCATGTGATGTTGTATGAGATGACACTTTACAGCAGACTGGTATAGACCATCCTCAGGACCTCTCTACTAACATCAAAACTGTTAAGTTTCCTTAAAAGAAATAGTCTTTGGGTTGCCCTTTTAAAAATATGATCTATATGTTCAGTAAAAAAAACTCCGCCAGATGGATTGCTTCGCATTTGCTCCGCATATCCATCTGGGAACTTTCCGTTGGAGAAAGAGGCGAAAATACTGTTTAGCTGATTGGATAAAGCATCTGTCTATCACCACCTATGTTGGTCGGTCCAAATCAACCAATCAGATAAACGAAGCATTCTTCTAAAGCCATCTTTTAACATACAAGTTAGATAAGTAGCTAACGTTAACGTTTTTAAACTTACTATTTGTATGTGACATGAACCTCATCAACGACAATCCCCCACCAAGTTTTCATGAAGAAAGCATATTCCTTCTTGTTAAGTAACTAAGATTCATTGCTACCAAACACTAACTTGAACTGGCCGTGGAGGATGTCTGTGTCCTTCATTCCTCCCAGCTACATTGTAGAGACTCCTAGCTTCCCCAGGAATACTAAAATATATTCGGATAAAACTTCAGCGATAGCTATGCTCATCTCATCCGTGGAAGTCGCCATGTTGTTCAGATTGAACGGTAGCTTCTCGTTGCGTCACACTAAACCTGCTTCAAAACCAACGCTGATTGGACGTTCGTTTGGCGAACTGCTCCAAATTTTCTTTATCGGAGAGATGCCAGACTGATCTGCGAAAATCTGAAACTCGCGAGATCAGGATGGTCTCATGAGGCTAGAGTGGGACTTCTTCCAGACAAAAGCTGCAGCGTGCAGGGCACGCTTTCCATGCTGGAATAAGGCATGATGGGTCGGGGGGATAACACCAAAGCTGAGACCAAACCTACGCCCTTCCTCGTCCCATTCCTAAGCACATGCTATTCCAAATGGGAATGCGGCTGGATAGGCAGGCATTCAATTACACGCTCGTGGGCCAAAGCTCAGCTCAGAATGGTGGCAAAGCTGATCGGCTCTAAGTTCAATCACAAATTGGTCAGGATTCTTTCTTGACAATGACCCAGATTGTTTTAGCTTATCAAGGTATTTTTGAAGTATTTTAAAGCCTTATTCAGTTAGATCAGTTTACTTTCTTACTAACCAGTTATATGTGTGATATCAGCAAGAAATCAGAAAGACAAAAAACCCCCATTAAATCCATTTCTGAATTAATTACTAATAAAGCATTTGAAAGCAAGCAATAAACTGAAGTCCTTTGTCATTTTTTGTACTTTTTCTGTGGAATAAACTCATGACCTGAACACATACAACTGATTACAGACCCTGGCTTGACATTACCAAGCTAAAACTTTTTTCATTTAATGTGACATATCTATTTTTTTGTATTACAGTTTTTTTCAGTCGCTAAAAAGCGTTTGTCCAACCAGTTGTCACATTTTCAAAACTCTAAATACAGTTAGCAACAACAGCAGCACTCGGGGAGCAGTGAGGGGTTAGGTGCCTTGCTCAAGGGCACTTCAGCCGTGCCTACTGGTCGGGGTTCGAACCGGCGACCCTCCGGTTACAAGTCCGAAGCACTAACCAGTAGGCCACGGCTGTCCCTATGTTAACACACAACATCCCACAATAGCAAAAACAATATTCCAAACCTTAGATACAGTATAAAAACCTCTGCTTCTGCAATGATATCAGTTCAAAAACAACATATCTCACCTGATAATAAACAAACAATTTAATAATTGACACACAATTGATTTATGTTGGGTAAATTGGGCCAACCACAACTAATTCCAGTCTGGCTTAGACTCAGTGGCAGGGGTTATTTTTTTCTATTACATTGACACGTATACAGTAAAAGGAGGACTTTGAGAAGTGATGTTTTTAGAAACAGAAACAGAAAAAGACAAACACTGTAATATCTGGATGAGGAAGAGTAAGAGCAAGGGGCCCAGGGAGAAGAGCAGTGAGAGATGCAGGAGCAGTGAGAGGAGCAGGACCAGGGAAAAGAGCAGGCCCAAAGAGAGGGCAAGGTAGAGGTGTAAGAATGTGTGGTGGTGGCATTCCAAAGGTTGCAAGAATTGTTGTCAGTGATTAAATTCGTGCCACTATCATTGACCATGTAATCAATGCGATGTTGATGAAAACATGTGGCCTAACCCTGAAGATCGCAGAGATTAGATACAGTAATTTTGTGCTTTTTTTAGTCCCCCCCCCTTTTTATCTGGTCTTTTTGCTGTTGTTTTTTGTTCAGAATGCTCTTGTGTGTTTCATGGATATTTTGTTGTTCACTGTAAGCAATACTGTAAAACTTTTTCTGTTCTATCATACTGTAAACAGTATTTCTACTGTACCTCCTGTAGTAAACAGTAAAGGGAAAAATAAACTGATTTGCTTTTTACTGGAATGCTTTTGAATGTGAACATAACATGTGGACATACAGTTCCCAACCAAGACACTTAGTGTAAAAATTGCATGCAAATACCTGTAAAACTGAAACATAAAAGCCAGGTTTAAAGCGTATAAAAACAAATAGTCAAAATGTACCACAGAAGAATGTGCAGCACTTTCAAAGACAACTTGAGCTTTAAAGCCAAGTTTAAATGAGCTATAGACTCAAATCAATGAAGCGGTCTGAGTTTCCTAGGTTCCAATTGAAGCTTTAGCTTGATGCTCAGCAAACTCCCTCGTCTTAAACAACACTTGAAAAGAGTCCACTTCTTATGTTTAACTGTTTACTTAAAACTCTTAAAGCAACATCAAAAAATCACAAAATTTTAAATCATGAAATTATAAATCATATTTATCATATTAATGAACTTGTACCCTTTTAGATGTAAAATTATTTTAGACTTCATTTAGGCTCCTACGCGGTCAACAAAATGGGCACAGAAATGAACCTGCTAATTTAGACACTTGACATAATCTGCTCACGAATTCTCTGGCTTAGGATACTGCACAGCAACTTAAAAATGACACGCACTGTTCAGCCTCCATACTAACTTCTGCAAGGTAGCGTGCTGTGTTGCTATTGATTATTTATACATGCGGGTCAATTCCGGAGTGTCACCTGTCTACACCAGTCAGAATCTGATGTTGATCATATAGAGATCATATCTTTTTAAATTTGAGCAAAATATAAATATAAAAATTGAGCATGTGAACGTACAAAAGACAGGCACCTTGACAATATCTCATTTAGCAGCTGTCATCAGCAGACAGTTGAAAATATGCATGATGTATGAATTATGATCAACCACATATCAACACTTGAGGTGGTTATAAAACTGTTCTTCCTGGCATACTGAGGTAATGAGGACTATTTGCTGTTATACAACTGCATGTAGTTTTATCTGAATGAAACATGAGAATAAACGCTTCTGAAATGTCTCAAGTCCTGCAAAGTGGCGGAGGGACCACCAGGAGGCGACCATAGCCACCAGGGACTCACAGGCTGCCAAGCTCTTACGCCGTCTACAATATTGCCTATTCATGTATTTTGGTCTGTGTGGTAAGCAGCTTGCTAAAACAGGGACTACAGGATGCTCATCCACTCTGACACCTCTGCCTGTGCCCCATATGTTTTCTGCTCAGCAATTTCAGAACTGAACTCAGTTGAAATGTTACTTACCGTCCGTAGCTTACTGTAAGCTTGGCATTAAAGGTCTCATCTCATCGTTTTTTCATTAATTTTGCAGTGGTCTGTAGTATTGATGAATGCCCTGTGAGCCGGTTTTGGTGAAAAAAATGCTGTGCTGCGTCTGTTTCATGCTGTTCTAGTTTGGTGGGGAAGGTGGGCGGGGAGGAACGACTGGATTTCGCCTCTAGTCATGAATATTAATGACATGCTAATGAATTCACCTCTGATTGGCTAACAGTACTGTGACGCTTCCTCCAGTGCGTCCTCATCCGATTCTGCCTGTGCTATGCTCCATATTCAACTTTACAGTGCTAAAACCTGGCTAAAACTCGAGTCAAAACTGTTGCAGAAAATGTCTTCGGAGATACAACTTCATGTGTTTGATCCTAGTATTCGAGTAGGAAGAAGAACCGCTTCCTGATCGTTTGTCGGTGAACGTTGGTTTAATAGAATGGTAACAATTGCCTGTCAGCTTAAAATTTCTCCTAAAAGAGGTAAACGTTTGTGACAATCGTCATCTTGCTTTCAAGTAATAAACAGTTGCAAACGTTTTAAAATAAAGACCTATTTCTTTACACAGTCAAAAGTCTTTGCAATCTTCCTAGTAGATATTTTATTTCACAACACAGGTAAGCACCCTAAATGCAGTTCAGCCACTGACCTAGCCTGCTAATGCTATCGGAATAGCTAGATAGTTATGGTTTGAATTCCATGATACTATCATTGAAAGACCACTTGGTCATAGCCCAATATATAGATAGATCTAAATGCAAACACGCCTACCTAGCTATATTTTGCTGGAATTGTACCAGAATGCCCACAGAAGCAGAGAATGTGTGCTGCAACTTCTCCGGTAATGAGAACTATGGCTTTGATAGCCTGGCATTGGCAGAGGTTAGCCTACTCAAGTTGTTTTCTGTCACGTATGACAGAAAAAGTAGCCTACTATAGGAATCTTATAGTATTTTGGGACTAAATATTACAGTAATCTTATAGGAATACTATAGTATTTGGACATACTATAGGTACTATAAGACTACTATAGAAAAACTATAGCGGTTACAGGATATTAGAGTTATTAGTAGTACTTCTACAGTATGTCCCAATTATTCCTATAAGATTACTATAATATTTTGTCCCAAATATTATAAGATTCCTATACTACTTTTTCGTAAGGGGATTGCTCATGTGGTTAGAAAAATGGGCAACACCAGTACCCCTGTTGTCTGTATGACCCTGTACCCAGGATTAGAACCAGTCTGCCTTAGCATAATGTACTCCCTTCAAAATGCACTAAACATTCGACTATGACGACTATGGCCCTCTGTGAGACAGAAGATATGAAAGGTAAGATAAACCTTTAGCTTAAAAGGGACAAAAACTGATGAAACTCCTAAAACAAATATACAAAACAGGTCAATTGTCTATAAACAACTTTATTATATTTACATACAGCAGTAGTACTCAAAGTGTGGTCCGCAAGCTCTCTCAAGTGTTCCACAAGTAGATGTGGTAAAATATAATAGATGAGTTGTTTGCAATATTGAACCAACTTGTATGTAAATCCAAACAGTTCTGCAACACTGATGTAACCTATGCCAGTTTAAATCATACGAATCCTCTGACACCATAAGCAAGGTGCAAAGACAATAAGCAAGGTGGTTCAGTAAGAAGGCCTATTGTGTAATATACTGTTGAAGTAGGTCTACTGTTTTTTTTTTTTTTGCTAGGTGGTCCGTGAAACACTGACAAATAGTAATATTGCAGTCTATTAAAATAATGCAAACACAAAACAAGAACATCCAAACTATGCACAGAATTAACAATGTCTTCTTTTTGCCAGATGATGCAGACATCTGGCCTACAGATCCTTTGTAAAATAGTGCTGGGATTATTTAGGGAAAAAGGTCTGAGTTGTTGTTTCGGCTTGTATTGTCCTGGGGATCCAAAGGGACAACACACAAAACACATTCGTTGGCTGTGATGATTTTATAACATTGCTCTTTGATTGCGCTGGGCCATAGGTGGAGCCATCAGGTGTTATTGTGGAGATGTCGCTTTCATCCTCCTCCTCCTCTTGATCAACCCGAGGTCTTCTAGCTGGCCTTGGATGAACAGGCTTGATGGCAGTAGAGGTAGCAGGCCCCCATGCCCATGGTGTATCCGAAGTGCTTGTATCAATACTCATACTTTTCATGAAGTATTCTGTTTGGGTACCTAAAGTAAATAAATATGTATTACTGTCAAGTTACAAGATACTAATAGTACACAGGACATTCACTATCTCACAAAACTGTACTGGTACAATGGAAACAAAAATATTTTAGTGAATGTGGTAAGGTGTATGATGTACTAAGTAGCACACCCACAAGAAGACATTCGGTAATATCAATTCTATCTGTTATGCAATTCATGGGTTTCATCAGGTCCATTTACACAGGTGTATTAATCAAGCACCATGCAGTCTGCATTCATAATCGAGGTGCTTGATTTTATACACCTGTGGAAAGTGACCTGAAGAAACCCATGAATTGACTTTCCAAAACATTGACGAGCACATAAGAACCTGTATTAGCCTACTAGAAAAAGACTTCTAGAAACTAACTAGTACAACAATAAAAGTTAGATCACAAACCTCGTCCACCTCTCACCATACATTCACACACCATCTTTAGGACTGGCTTTTGAGCATACAAAAATGTGAGCACTTCTCATAATACATTAATGTTGGTCTGCCTCTACAGTTTAGCTGTCCTGTAACCCATGGTGTATGTATGATAGATAGATGGTTACTTTATTGATCCCTTAAGGGTTGTTTGGCTGTATGGTTATATGTCTTATGTTTTAAATGTTTTATTGGAGCTAGTATTATGGCATTATGTTCTATTGCTGTATGTCAATTGCTATGTGATTTAATATGGGGTTTTTTTAGCCACCATGTGCCTAGTATAACATCTTGCCAATGGACTACAGTTGAAAATTAGCCTGCTGGCTAACACTGGCACATTTACAGAAATGTTGATCAATGTGCACTGTCCTTTAAAAAAATAAATGAAATAAAATGAACCTTTGCTTCTAACGTGATGACCTAATGTAGGCTAGAAAGCTGTGTAGCCTGACATGAGGATGTGCTCTGGAAGACATACACACTAAGTAAACAGCAAGTAATCAAACAAAACATCATTGTATGTCAATGTAATAATGGCAAGAAGACATAAATTAGACTGAAGTGTAAATACCTGAGCTCTAGTGATAGCAACTTAGCCTAATAGTGCAGGGGTATTGTGTTTTTGATTTTCCCTGTTTAGACTAGAACAATACCCGTACTTAGTTGAGCATAAAATATTGCTGCTAATATTATTATTTGTGGTTTAACGCTTAGGTTAGAAGATTATAGGTTCAACAAGCTAAATCTCTGGGTAGTGTGGTCAGTTTCTTATGAGTGTAGCTACACCAGGCACGTAACTGAAGCATTCCGTTCGCGTTATGTACTGCAACAATTAGCTTCCAATAGGCCTAATCAATGGAAGTAGCTACACCTGGCGTGCTAGTGGCCTGTAGGCTACGTTCGGGAAAATAGACCATTCCTCTAATGGATTTTACCAGAGCCCTTCCTATTAGACATTCTCTGATTTTACACGTCGCGAACAGAACACTTCAGTTACGTGCCTGGTGTAGCTTCCTGTAATATAGGCTAGCCTAAGCCTAGCTTGTACCCTTTTCATGCATGCTAACGTTAAGAATATGAACATGCTATTTTGTAACAGACGTTAGGTGGAAAAGTTTGTTTGTACTTACAGCCTGTGAGCTGGTGGTCGATCGTCATGACGGTACAGAACCAGGTTTTCAGAACATCGATGCAAAACCACTTTCTAAGGCAGTGAGTGTTGTCGAAATGATTGGAACACAGAACTAATGTTGCACTACTTCGGTGGTGGTGTTCCAACGATAAATCCAAACCATTTCTTCCTCAACTCATGTTTCTAAGGCAAGACATGCAACATTGATGTGTTATTGCCAGAAATAAAACAGGCACGATTTTTTTTCTGCCATGTTGGCAACTTGCTGTTAGCTCCTACTAGCTGCAGAGAGACAATCCCCTAGCCGCAAAATCTTCCAGTCTTCCTGTAGGCGGTCACAAGCCAAGGTGGGCGAGGCCATGAATAGTCAGTTTCCCTTCGGCGTCATTGGGAAGGGCTCTTTCTGATTCGCTTGTTTTTCCGTGTATTTTCTTTCATTGGCTAATGCGGGCAATGGGGGTAGAAGATCATTTTCACGTGCAGCATGCATATGCAACTTGGAGTGAGCTATAGTATTTCGAAAGTAACAAGTATTAAACGGTTTCTCAGTGAATGTGACCTTTAAGTGGTGTTAAATGGCTGTGGAGCACACAACCGATTTGGATATGGAAAAGGAAAACCAGGTCAGTTAATGTAAAAAAACAAACATTTTCCCACATATGTAAGTGAAAAGACATGTTGAGGTGAGTTTAACAAGTGTTAATTCATGTGTCAATTCATGTAGGCCTTCCTTATTTGGTGTACTGACTATTCCCCCACTTGGGGTTAGGGTTAGGAATATTACATTACATTATTACATTACATTTGGCTGACGCTTTTTTAGCCAAAGCGACTTACAACATGGTAACAGTTTAAGTTTTAGAGCAATTCTCAACAATTTTAGGACAATTTAAAAACATTAGAGTGCAGTAAGAATAAGTGCATCAGTGAGTGCTGTTTTTAACAGTTACTTGTCAGTTTAAGACAGCTGGTGAGTGCTAGGATCAGTAAGACTTGTTGTAAGTGTTGCTATGAGAGGAGATGTTCTCTAAAGAGCTGGGTCTTCAGGAGTTTTTTGAAAATGGAGAAGGATGTCCCTGCCCTTGTAGGAACTGGCAGTGTGTTCCACCAACGAGGAACAACAGATGAGAAAAGTTTGGATTGGCTTGAGCGTACCGGTGGTAGAGCTAGACGTCGTTTGTCTGAGGAGCGCAGCGGTCTGGAGGTAGTGTATGTCTGTATGAGGGCATTCAAGTAGGTGGGAGCAGAACCGGAGACTACTTTGTAGGCAAGTGTTAGAGCCTTGAATTTGCGGGCCGCCATAGGTAGCCAGTGTAGCTGGATGAGCAGCGGGGTAACATGTGCCCTTTTGGGTTGGTTGTAGACCAGGTGCGCTGCCGCGTTCTGGATCATCTGTGGTGTATGGTAGGTTTAGCTGGGAGGACCAGCAGTTCCGTCTTTGAGAGGTTCAGCTGGAGGTGGTGTGCCTTCATCCATGTAGCTATGTCTGAGAGGCAATCCGAGATCCGTGCTGAAACCAAGGGGTCATCAGGTGGAAAGGACAGATAGAGCTGTGTGTCGTCTGCATAGCAGTGGTATGAGAAGCCATGCGAACGGATAATCTGTCCCAAGGAGGTGGTGTAGATAGCAAAGAGAAGGGGGCCCAGCACTGAGCCCTGGGGGACCCCTGTGGTGAGATGGTGAGGTGCAGATAGCTGACCAAGCCATGATACGTTAAACGAGCGTCCTGTGAGGTAGGATTCAAACCAGGAGAGAGCAGAGCCGGAGATTCCCAAGTTAGCGAGTATAGAGAGAAGGATGCGGTGATTAACCGTGTCAAAGGCAGCCGATAAGTCAAGCAGAATGAGTACTGATGACCGAGCGGTCAGCCTGGCTTCTTTTAAGGCTTCTGTTACAGACAGCAGAGCCGTTTCGGTAGAGTGGCTGCTTTTGAACCCAGACTGATTTGGATCCAGAAGTTTGTTCTGTGAAAGGAAGTCAGAGACCTGTTTGGAGACTGCTCGTTCAATGCCTTTGGATAGGAAAGGCAGGAGTGAGACAGGGCGGTAGTTCTCGACTTGAGCAGGGTTGAGAGAAGCTTTCTTAAGTAACGGTGTTACCCGGGCCATTTTGAACGCTGTTGGAAATGTGCCGGAGATTAGCGAGGCATTGATCACATGTGTGATAGCTGGAGCGATGGTCGGGCTGATGGACTGAAGTAGGCTCGTAGGTATAGGGTCCAGCGAGCATGTGGTAGGACGGCTGCATGTCAGGAGTCTAGATACTTCACTCTCGGAGAGAGGCGTGAATGCTGAAAAAGATGTTCCAGCAGTCCCTAGAGGTTGTAGGAGTGTGGTATCTGAGTCAGATGCGTTGAGTGGGCATGTAGAGAATTGACTGCTGATTGCCGCCACTTTGTTTGCAGAGCTGCCAACTCTCACACATTGAGAGTGAGATTCATTCATTTGATTGGCTCAACACGCTTTTACACCAATCAAATGCGTGAGGGTTGGCAGCTCTGTGTTTGTAAAAAATGAGGCGAGGGTATCTGCAGTAAGGCTGGATGGAGGAGGAGGCAGCTGAGGGTTGAGTAGCGATTTGAAGGTTGAGAAAAGTTTTCGAGTGTCTGTAGCGCTGTTGATTTTGTCATTGTAGAAAGCCGTCTTAGGAGCAGTGATGCTGGCTGAGAAGGAGGTCAGGAGTGTCTGGTAGTTTTTGAGGTCATCAGTTAGTTTGGTTTTGTGCCATTTCCTCTCCGCGGCTCTGAGTTTGGTGCGCTGCGATCGGAGGGTATCATTTAGCCATGGATGAGAGTGTTTGGATCGAGCTGGCCTTGTGGTAAGAGGGCACAGCTCGTCTAGACACGAGGTCAGTGTGGAGCAGAGCGAGTCTGTGGCCTCATTAACCTCCAGAGAGGAGACGGTGTTGAGTGGAGGTAAACTGGAGGCAACCACAGAGGAGAAGTGCGTTGGAGACAGGTTCCGGATGTTGCGGCGGAACGTGACCATCGGCTGAGGAGCCGGAGGCTGTTCTGTCAGGCTGACGTTGAACTGGATGAAGAAGTGGTCAGAAAGATGGAGAGGCGTCACCATGAGGGTGTCTGTGCTGCAGTTCCGAGTGAAGATCAAGTCAAGCTCTTTGCCAGCTTTGTGAGTCGGTGGGCTTTGAACCAGTTTGAGGTCAAAGGAGTGGATCAGGGCCAAAAAGTCCGCTGAACCTGGGGCATCTAAGTGGATGTTCATATCACCGAGAACAAGAAGCGGACAGTCATGCTCAGGGATGGAGGACAGCAGAGTGTCAAGTTCATCCATAAAGTCACCTAGTTGGCCTGGAGGGCGGTAGATGACCAGCACGTAGAGTTTTGCTGGGGCGATCACTGTGATGGCATGGAATTCGAATGAGACATATTTGTTTGAAGGCAGTAGCGGGGTGAATTTCCATTTGTTGGAGATCAGCAGGCCCGTCCCGCCTCCTCGTCCAGATAGGCGAGGGGTGTGGGATAGCGTAAGGTTAGTGGAGAGTGCAGCCGGGGTGGCAGTGTTCTCTGGTTTGATCCAAGTCTCAGTGAGAGCAAGGAGTTCCAATGAAAGGTGGTTGGCATAGCCAGCTATGAAGTCCGTTTTGTTGACTGCGGATTGACAGTTCCACAAGCCCATGGAGAAGGAGGTTTCTGTAGGTAAGGACCGTTTAAGTTGCTGGAGGTTAAGGCGATTTCTGCCCCTTTTGGCATGATGCCGTTTTCTGCTATGGCCGGTGATAACAGATATGGTGGAATGGCACATTTTTGCCTTTGTCGGAGCCTGTGCTCGGTGAACTTGCACAGGTAAACTTGCTCGTCTTGACCGCGTCCGTCTTAAACGAGGACGGCTGAAACGAGGGCTGCCACTTACGCTGACGCTTCAGCAACAGCCTCTATTGTTATGCTGACAGGAATTGCATGCCGCTGTCCTCGTGTCTCACTAATGATGAATCAGCGTAGACCGCCCTCTGACGTTCGCACAGTTTAGATTGTTCAAAAGGGTGTTAATTACTGTCAACTGAAAGTCCGCCTGCTCACACCGACCGAAACTCGCAGTTTCAAGTAGCCTCCTCCCTCAGCTGTTCCCAAACGCCCAGAGTCCAATTCTAAACAATTGGAGAGGATTGGCCAGTAGTAGCCTATGTGTTCTTGCTTTCTCTCTCCCAACTCACTGCAGTTGTTGAATAGGGTTAGGGTCCTATGTTCCCCGGTCCCATACAAAGCGAGGAACATAGGACCCAAGGAACATACTGTAGGACGCGGGGACCCCACCTATTCAACCCAAAAAAAGTATAATCATTCCAATGATTCCGAAGCTGTTCAGTTAGTTCAGTCAAATCAAGCTTAAAAAACTGCATAGTTCCTTTAATAGTTTAAATTAGTTTAGTTGTTTGATTATACTTTGACAAATGCTTGAATTTGGCATTTTGAGCATAGTTGAATATTGGGGGTGGGGGATATGTCCCCCTCAAAGTATATTAGGCTATGATCACTGCCTTGAGAGTGAAGAATCTTGCTGGGGGCAAGCCAGCCTGACAGGCAAAGACCAAAGAAGATAGCAAACACTAAGTTTTTCAAATAATCTTTTATGGAGGAGAGGTGCCCATCTTTGGTTGGAACAAGTAAAGGCCAGAATCTCCTTTATAATAGAAATAAAGACGCATGAACTTATATTGAATTTCTGCTGTTTTTTTCTCCTTTATTTAACTTGCATTTTGATTACCTTTTGTAGGCTATATTAAGAAGCAAGTATTGCATAGTCAATAGTATTGTGACAAACACATACTACATCAGACATACTTACAGTACATGCTATGTATAATAATTTTTATATGAAGCAAAGGCACAAGATTATTGCACCCTCTATGGCCAACTTTTCCCTTTCCTGCCCAGAAACACTCAAAAAGAACACCACAAACCGACCAGGCACAATGAACTGAAACTAACAGCTCACTGACGTGGGTTTGAGATATGAGCATTTCCTGCCACATTCTATCTAACTTGTCTCTTTGTTTACAGGTTGTGGTCAACACCAGACTAAAATAATGCTATACATAATTCATATGCTCACATAGCCATATATAATCATGATTCTGACCTGTGTAGTTTGTGTTGTTTCAAGATCTTGTGTGTATCAGCTCAAAGCATGTGTTGATGTGTCGATGGTAACCAATGGCGACCGCAGTCAATAGTGTAAGTCAAACTGTGTAGAAATGATAGCTTAAGCAAAGGTTCTGCTGGGATGACTCATAGCTTTTCTTACTCCACCCATGGAATCTTTGCTTGCATTTTTGGGAAAACCCTGCATTCTACGACATTCACTCATTCAATCTGTGCTATAGGTAGCCTATTCAGCAGGCATTTTAAAACTGTTACATCTAACACTTCTTTCTGCTACTCAGTACGCCGACTTTGACGTTCCCTCCACCACCCCTCCAGCCACCACTGCCAGCAGTCCACGTCCATCGGACGCGGTTCGCCAACTGCGTCATCTCCCCTTCAGCCACCACCACCACTTGGTCCCCATCTCGATGTGGGGGGGGGGGGGGGGGGGCCTTCTTCCATCAGCAGGAATTGAGATCCGCTCATCTCTGGACGGATCAGAGACCGGGTCCATGGCAAAGACTGTTACCTATTCAGAACACTTTATTATGCTTGTATCCAAGCTATTCCTTCTCATATTAAATTATTAATTGATTCTATTCTGTCTACAGAGTCTTTCTGGTAGAACTGTTTTGTCTGTGAGCATGGTGAAGTTAGTTTCACTTTGCCTGTGAGTTTAAAATATTCCAAAAATAATTCCGTGGAAATGCATGGATTCTAGTTGCTGCTACTGAAGTAACTGGTATCCATGCATTTCCACAGAATTCATCCTGTCATACCTGTTCATTCTTACTCGTCGCTCGACTTATCGTGACTAAATTCAAGATGGCTGCAAACGCTAAAGTTCGTGAAGATACTGTCTGTATAAATCGTCTTGTAAGTAAACTACCAGTGCTTTTTCAAAGTTCTGTAAGTAAACTACCAGTGCTTTTTCAAAGTTCTCAATGTCTCGTTTTAAATGTCAGGGCCCTCGGAAGTCTACCAATGAAGTGTGGAGATACGTTGAGCCTCATAAATGGTGTAAAACAGTGATTTATTTGCATGGCTAGGCCGATGCCGAGGCACCCCCATTGAAAAAGCTGTTGGTAGCATCGGCTAACTAGCGCCAGATTTTGAAGTGCATGGGACAAGCCGAGATGGGCTATGAGACATACGTTCACACTCTGTATCATGTTTCAACACACTTTAGGTCAATATCACACCGGAATTCTCCTTTAACTTCCAACAAAGTTACGTCTTGCCGGAGCCGTCTGCGTCTCGCTGCAACGATGCGCCATCTGGTGGACAAACTACTACGTAACACTGGAAATGCAGCCAAATGATGATGAATATTTGGTTTTCCTTTAATCCTACTGAATTTGTAATTATGTATTGGCCGTTCTAATTGCCGATACCGATAGTTGGTGCGTGCCTGTGTGTGTGTGTGTGTGTGCGTGTCTGTGTGTATGTGGATGTGTGTGTGTGCATGTGTAACAGAGTAAAAAAAGTTGCTAGTTAAATTATATTAAAAGTGATGCAACTATGCCATCTAGCGGCAGGTTGATTCAGTGTGACAGTGGGATTCGCATTGCGTTTACTCAGACTGGAGATTACGAGATACTGGGTAAGTCAAGCAATTTGGGATGTCTGGGATAAACAATGTTTTCTTGTAATTCTATGTATGTCTCGTATTTTGTCATGCAATGTACTTATAATGATTTCAGTAAACTATTTTGAGCTTAGTTGATGATTTATGTGTGTTGTAAAGTCATGTTACAGAGATTGGCAACAAAGCATATTTTCATGTGAACTAGCCTGCGAATTGTCACTTGCTTTACATGTTATTTAGATTGTTGTCCCGAGATCTATTTGCTGAACCCACAATTCCACACGGTCATACCTTGTTCCAGGTCTACTCTTATGTTGTGTAAATGGTTTCATTGTCATGTTACTCTCTATGTGCAAGCTGCCTTATAGCTTTATACCTTATCTTATAGATAAGCAGCTCGCGCTAGTTTAGCTATATTGCAGACCAGCGTGGTAGGTTGGAGATTAGCCACATGTGCTCGAGTGCTGCGTTTGCCATGATAAACACGTCCCCTATTTTGTTATTTCAATATAATGTAAAATGGATCAAGTAGTTTCACTATTGTAATGCTGAAATGTAGGCTACAGTATGTTGTGTGTAGAGATTATAATTTAGCCTAAGGCTTATATCAGATATTCTAAAACTTAGCCACTATACGATCACACACAGTTTTATTTTGTTTCATAGATATATCACATACATTTGCAACTAGCACAAATACATTCAAGTATTTGTAGGCTATAGTATTTACCTAGACTGGAGATTACGAGATACTGGATTGTTGTCCCGAGATCTATTTGCTGAACCCACAATTCCACACTGTCATACTTTGTTCTAGCAATAAAGAAACCTGATCCAAGTGGTTGTCCGTGGTGATGTGTAGAGGCAACAATAGAATGGAGTGACCCGTCACACATGTGTGTGTTTCTGTCTGTGTGTGTATGTGTGCGTGCGTACTTGTGTGTGTGTGTGTGTGTGTGTGTGTGTGTGTGTGTGTCTGTGCCTGTGGATGTGAGTGTGTGTGCATGCGTGATTGCGTGTGTGTGTTGATGTATGTATGTGTGTTTGCGTGAAAGAGTGCGTGTGAGAGAATATCTTCTTCCAGCAACCCTTCGCTCAACACCACCATCTACAGGCCAATAAGTGTACGTGTATATGTATATGTAGTATATGTGTGTCAATAATAGGCTATGATAAATTGTAAAATCAATGCTTCTTAAAATTACACATTCTGTATGCATTGTGCCACAGTTTTCAGAAGCAATCGTTGTAGAGGGAAACAAAAAATAAGAACCACTAATTCATAGCAGTCCTTTTAGGCAAGTCCCTCCACTCGGCGGCCATATACCAACGTTTTATGGGCACTCATCGGGCACAGTCTTTGGGTCGAACTGCACGTGCGCAAGGCTTCACGACACCAATCTTGCTCCAGCGGCGAGATCACAACAGATGATTGGCACAATGTCTTCACAACACATCATATGATTGGCTCAATGTATTCACATCACACCACATGATTGGCACATGTGCAAGGTTTTAGCAACACTAATAGATGCTTGATTGTCTCAGTCATCTTTGCAAAGGTTTTTGGTAACCCAAGGAAGTGGTTGCAGCAAGGTTTCCCACAGGCCATGTGATCATTTGCCTTCCCGGTTAAGAACTAGATAGCTGATTCACTCTCACCTTACATCGAATCGAATGAATTGAGTGGTGCAGCAAAATAGGTAATTCAACATATTTCCGTCATGGTTTGAAGAAAAATAAGACTGGTTTGTGTAATTCCAGTTGTGGTCCAAGTACAGTTATTTACAAAACTCACTACATCCTCTCAATCAATTGCAAGTGCCATAATAATGCTGCACATGTGCAATAAACACATTTGTGTGCAAAGTGTGGCCAATTTCTTCTTTGATGTTACTGGCCAAGTACTCTAAAAAAGTAATAAGAAACTAAGTGAAGCCTGCTCCACACACAGAATGTTCAAGACAATCAGTTGTGTAGGATAGATGTTTCAACCAGCTGTGGTTTTACTGGCAGGAAATTAACAGTTTAAGGGCCAGTGTCCACCAATCATGTTTTTTGCGCTGATGGCGCTCTCAACGTATAGAAAATAGCGGGATTGGTGGGCACAGGCCCTAACTCATGGTGATCTGCATGCTTGTTGCATTTTTTCAGTTACCCAGTTCTCGGTTCTCAACATGAGGGGTCGAAGGTTTCGGTTTCCTGACCACTTCAGAGAAATGGCATGATAAATTCAACAATCATCAAACTGGAAGTAGAATTCACTTGAAAAATGATGTCAGTTTCATAGAAAAACCACACTCCTCCCACGGTGCTTCACCTGATGCACGCAATAAAGCCACTACAAAAATATCTTTCAAAAGTGAAACAGTATAGTAACAGTCATCTGACACTCCATCACAATGTTTGCCCACGTTTGTCTCTCTCTCTCCCTCACTCTTGTTTCTCACTTTAAGTATCTCTCTGCTGTCCTACCTCTGAATCATGGCAACCATTACTGAAACCACCAAACATTTCCATCCGCAACCACTAACTTTGCTCCACCTCCAACCTCTGTCTTGAGTCACTTAATGTCACTTGATGTCAGGTTAAAGTATTGTCAGAAAACATTACAGACTCTTAGTCATCACTTGATGTCTAATACGACATAACGGCTGCTGCAAGGACAGAATCAAGGTAAGAGCTCCAGTTGAATATGCACAATAGCTACGTAGAAGACATTGTTCTTTGTTTGACCTTCTTGATCTTCAGGTTCTTCACAAAGAAAATTATTAACAATATAAATACTTGACTAGGCAACACGGACAGTTTCAGATACCTACTCAAGTTAAAGGCCCATTGAAGTAAACATTTGTTTCATGTTGTTCAGACTGTGAATCTCCAGTTCTATTTGGAAGATAATTTGAAAACTACAGCAACTGCACTTTAGTAGCTGCTAGCAAAGATCTTTTCAGGAAATAGCAAGATAACCCATGTGTGCTGGGATACTTTCCTCACAGAAGACTGATTATGTCACTTAAACAGGTTATGTTTTTAAATGTCAGTTTATAATCTCTTGCAAGATCTTGACAAAGACAATCCCTCCTTCATTCATGTTGCATATTGGTTGTGACACACTGTAAAAGTTCAAAAACCATGTCTTTGAAGTAAGATAAACAAGCCCTCCCCAAAAAACAGCTGAGCAGAGAGCAGAGTTGAGAAGAGGTAAAGGAAGTTGAAGAATTGTAACAGCTTGCGATTTTGAAAAGTTTCATTTTCTATTTCATTATCTGCAACACATCTGTGGTCAAATTCAACATAAGGTAGATAAGATGTGAAAAAACGACTGTGATTTTTACACCTCAACCCAAAGTGTCTTCACACCTGTGACACTGTGTGAACACAATGATTTTTGTTCATTTAAAAAAAAATCAGCAGTATATCATATAAATACATTTTTAATGCCACAAACTGTTTTAATAAAACCAAAATGTTGAGTTTGAGGGTTAAAACTGATCCCTGCAAAACACTGTTCTGTTACAATTAACAAACTGAGGATTTTTAGAGAGAGAGAGAGAGAGAGAGAGAGAGAGAGATTTGAATGATTTGAATCATAGACTGCTGTTTTTTGTGTGTTTATTTGTTTGTCTATCATAAATATCAGACCTTGCTCCTTTCCACAGACCCAACTCCAGGCCGTTTGACCATGAGTGTTTTACTAGTCACCTTTATGGTGGCTATCTATCTTACCCTCATACCCCAAACTACCCCGTCCTGCACCAAAGGTTCCCCCAGCGACTGCAACGAGGCCGAGTTTGCCCCAGGATCCAACCTGGCCGGTGAAGGCTTCGACATCACCAAGATGCAGCGCAAGGGAGCCTTTGTCATCGACATGAACCTATGGAGACGTGAAAACAACACCTGCATGCTGTGCAGGAACCCGTATCAAGAGGGCAAGATGCAGAAAGTCCCAGCAGCTGTGGTTCACTGGAGACCCAGTCAGAAATGCAGCATGAAGGTGGCCAGCTCTCAGCACCAGTCGAGCGAGTCCCTGGTCAGCTCCAGCACCTCCAGCGTGGAGAACAACTGGACAGCTAACTTAGGAATAGATGCCAAAGTGGGGAAAGGCACTTTGATGCTGGCTGGGACCAAGTCAAATTTGGCTGAGTACTCTATGGAAAAAACAAAGAAGGACAAGTTTACGTTCTTAAGCCATAAGGTGGTCTGTGGTTTCTACGGGTATGTTTTTATATTGTTTATTTCTGAGTTGGCAAAACCGAATCAACATTAGCAAATCCGATACAGTAATCAAAGCCAACTGAATAACAGTACACAGTTACTGAAGTTGACAGTAGCCTATATGTGTTTACATACTGTACTTACATTACATACATACCTACTGGGTTTACATTGCTATTTTTGTTACACATTAAAATGTATTAAATGATACCACACTTTTAAATGCGACATAGAGATACATTTTTACTCTTCACCTATGGCTGACTCTCTCTGTTGCCATGTTCAGCTACAGCATTTCCAACCAACCCCCTCTCCACCCAGAGTTTGAGCGCGCCATACGTCAACTTCCAAAGAAATACACCAGTGAGAGCAAACAGCGCTTCTACAAGCTTATAAGCAACTTTGGCACTCACTACATGACAAAGGTAAGCATGCGGAGCAGGTTATCCGTGTGACATATGAGTTACATTCGTTTACATTATGTCTATAATGCCAAGCCTCATGGCAGAAAAATCATTTTGCTGTTCTGATATGTCAAAAGAATTTATCTGATGCCAGTAATGTATTTCATGAGAAGAGAGACCCTCAGTGTTATACCTCCAATAATTTACACAAATGAAAAAAAAAAAAAATTATGTATTTGGTGCAATGTATGATTTTAGCTGATTTTGTTGTACAAAAAAAACACTGTACTATACACTATACACAGCTGTACTATACCAATATCTGTTTTCAGAGGCAAGTCTGACAGAATTGATACTACTAATAACTAGATGTACCGCAGAGCGGTACAAAATATGACCGCCGCCCAGTTCAGCACATTTTTTCCACAAAAACAAATCACGCTGAAAGGCCTATATGATTCTGTCTCACTAAATTGCATTATCCACACTCAATTCTCACTGGTATCTGCTAGACAACAAGTACCAAAACATGATTAGTTCATAGATTTCACATGTAAAATTCATTTTATACAACCCCACCTCCATCTTGCCTGTTCATAATTCTGAGAAATTCTTGATTGTTTGTGTTATGTTTATGATATGTGTGTGGGTGTGTGTGTGTGTGAGAGTGTGTGTGTGTGTGTGTGTGTGTGTGTGTGTGTGTGCCTGCTTGTGTGTGTGCCTGCGTATGTGCCTGTGCATGCAAGCGTACATATGTCTACTGTGTGAGTATGTGTCATACGTATGATTACTGTGAATGTATGTGTGTGTGTGTGTGTGTGTGTATCTGTTTGTGCACATGTGTGCACATGAAATGGGTTAACATGACCCCTGGAGGCAAACATACGGAAAAAAATGGTCATCCTAGGCCCTACAGTTCTCAACATATTCACAGAGAACTGTGTCTGCCCTACCCTCCTTTCGGGGGGTCCAGTCCAGCGGGGGGGCTACAGATCAAAACAAAAAATGACGGTTCCATGCTATCCATGTGGGGGTACATGCCCACCAAGTTTTGTGTACCCCAGTCTTTCAGTGTCCCGGGAATCCTTGTTGGTGTACGTCACTAAATGTACACATAAATTATTTTATTGTAAGGCCCCCCATGAACGAAAGTACACAAAACTTGGCATGCATTCGGAGGGTGTCATAATGATCCTACACTTTTAATTTCGTGCAGTTTTGACCTTGTCAGCCAGAGATATTGTGATGAAAACACCTAATTTTTTACTTTTTTGTGTTTAACTAGGTGGCGCTATACATGAAATGAGTGGTTATGGAATGGGTTGACATGGCCCCTTGAGATCAACATACAAAAAAAAAATGGGCCTCCTAAACCATACGGTTTTCGAGATATTCACAGAAAACTGTGTCTGCCCTACCCTCCTTTCGGGGGGTCCAGTCCAGCGGGGGGGCTACAGATCAAAACGAAAAACGATGGTTCCATGCTACCCATGTGGGGTTACATGCCCACCAAGTTTTGTGTACCCCGGTCTTTCAGTGTCCCGGGAATCATTGACGGAAATTTGGGCATGCGAAAAAGAAAAAAAAAAAAGAAAAAAAAAAAAATCTGACTAAACCTATATGACCGCTGCTTCGCTGCGCGGCGGTCATAATAATAATAATAATTGCTTGCCTTCAGGTGACTCTGGGCGGGATGGTGCAGTCGGTGACCAGCATCAGGCAGTGCATGGTCTCTTTACAGGGCCTGAGCGCAGACGAGATCCAGAGTTGTCTGAATTTGGAGGCTGAAGCCAGCGTAAACCATGGAGGGACCGTGGAGGCAAGAGCTGAGTTCAAGCACTGTCAGGAGGAGAAGAAACGGATGGAGACCAAGAACAGCTTCTCCAGCAACTTCAATGACAGGTGAGCTGACTAAAATTTCCCTCGGGATGAATAGCGTATCTATCTATCTATCTATCTATCTATCTATCTATTTATCTATCTATCTGAGCTGAGGAGTTAGTGGGAATACACCTGTGTGGTGCTTGAGACATGGTACATGTTTATGTGCACTGTCCTAAGATATTCTTTATGGTATAGTGGTCTGTCCTAATATCTTCTTTATGATTTAGTGTACTATCATAAGATCTTTTTTATGGTACAGTGTCCTAAGGTCTTTATTCGTGAAATGATAGGCAATGTGATAATGGTGATACAAACAATCAAATTTGATATTTTTCCCTTTGTCCTGACAGGCTCACAGAGATCTTTGGTGGCCACTACACTGACCCTGAGCTTCTCTTCTCAGCAGACAAAGACCCGAGTGCCTACAAGGAGTGGCTCTCCTCCCTGCCAGTCAACCCAGACGTGATTTCCTATTCACTGGATCCCCTCCATGAGTTGGTGACCCCCAATCATCCAGTGCGAAAAGAACTACGCAAAGCAATTAAGCATTACATTTTAGAGAGTGGACTATGGCAAAACTGCTCTGAGCCCTGCAAGTCTGGTGTCAAAAGAAACCCAACGGAGCCCTGTGTGTGCAGTTGCCATGGCAATCCCGGGGTCGGTAGTGACTGTTGTCCCACCAAACGCGGTCTCGCTCGGGTTGTCATCACCGCGGTGAGAGCCTCTGGCTTGTGGGGGGACTCCACCACAGCTACAGACGCCTATGTGAAGGTCTTCGACTCCCAGGGCATCCAACGCGGACGAACCCCTGTAATTTGGAACAACAATTCACCTGAATGGAACATGCCCTTTGACCTTAGTGATGTCATTCTCTCTCAGACCAGCATGGTGAAGTTCGAGGTCTGGGACGAGGACAGCAAGTGGGATGACGACCGGCTCGGAACTTGCACAGTGAACCTCAAGGAAGGAACAAAGGAGGATGTGTGTCACCTGAACCACGGGCTGTTCTTCTACAAACTCCAGGTGGTCTGTGGTCCAAGCCTGAGTGGCCCGTCCTGCTCTGAGTATGTGAGCTCTCCCATGAACGGTCACCTGGAGAGGCTGTACGTGTCTCGTCATGCCCGACCCATACCGAAGGACATGCTCGTGAAGATGGGAGTATTTCAGGACGGATACCCTTCACTTTCGAATCTGACTGACCCAAATTAAACTTTTGTTTTATTTGTATTGTTTCAGACAGGATGTATTTACTCAGACAGAATAATGATGATGATCAGCTCTATCACATTACATTATATTTATGCTAAGTCCTGAGATCTAGTGTCTCTTTATATAAAACTTTATGCAAAGTAGTGCAAGTGCTATGTATTTATTTGTTGCATTATTTGTTTATTGTTTTTTTTTTTATATTCTGTGCTGTTTATGTAATCCTGTTCTTTGAAAAGAAATAAGAACTTGTTCTTAATGATCTGCCTGGTTAAATAAAGGCCTGGTTAAATAAAATAAAAATTATGCATTTGTAATGAAAGGCACTTTTTGTACAGTTCAAATGTCAATCAAAAGGTAATGGCATATATAGGCAGTGCCGTATATAAATTTGGAAGAACCAAACCATATTGAGATAAGGCTCTTAAGAGCATATTGCACACTTTCTACTCTCCCCTTTCTACTGTCCCCTTATGGGCAAAGTTTTAAAAGGTGAAAGCCTCAGGCTGCCTATAGTATTTGTATGTGGATTATTCAAAGCCTTAGGTGCTCTTGAGTGAGTGCATTGTTGTGTAATGTAGGAGGCAGCTATTTTCAGGCTTTATTTAGAAATCTGATGACCACATTGATGTATCGACTGAATGATTCTCAGAATGACAGTCATGCTGTTGTTAAACCTCAGGGTTAACAATACCAGTCACTGTGGTGAAAACATTGGTATAATGGTATTTTATGGGAAGTGCCAATGCTTTCTTTATTTAATTTATTGGATGTATTGTATCTTGCTTGTGATGCATGTTTTTAGTGGTCTTGGAGCCTGGTAATAAACATTATTGGAACTAAAATGTATTGTTGTGTTCATTGGGGGCCAAGCAGTGAAGCTGCGAGGCAACCCATAGTGATTCTATGTGTTCTTCTTCTTATTATTATAACGAAACGATCATTTGCCATTGAACCATACAGTAAAAAGTTGGGAAATTTGGCACATTGATTCGGTACAGTCCTAGGATTCATGTCACCAAGTTTCGTGTCAAGTGCTCTATCGCCACCAATGTGTCAAATTTTGCATTACATCTATGCGCTTAACGTTTGAGCCGTACACATTGAGGTATATTTGGATTCCTTAGATGAGGCCGAACTCAACGCACCCCATGACGTCAATTTCCACCATGTTGGATCTTCCGCCATATTGGATTTAATCAAAAACAACAAAAAAAGGCATCAAAGGTCAGAAAATTTCTCCAATTTTCACGAAACTTGACGCAGATGATCGTCAGACCATGACTCACAAATACATTGCTTTTTGGAGCCATATTCAAAACCTGTCGCCTGTCGTGACCAATCAAGTCAAACAGGAAGTGAAGTGATATCTCAGCAAGGCTTTCGCGTATCAACACCAAACTCAGTACATAGTCTCGAGAGGGAGTTAAGTAATTTAGAGACGAGTGACCATCGCAGGAAGTGCATCATAACAAAGGGACGCCAGATCCTCTTGTAACAGCTGTTTTACTCGGTGATGCTGCAGACTCATAAAATTAGTTAGAACATAAGGCAGAAAAACGACAAGTTTCCTCATGCTGCTTCCTTTTGTTAGCCTGACGAGCCAGACCCACATTAAAATGTAGGGTCTGGGCACTCACCGTTCGCAGTGCTCAGTCCGAGGGGCGGGATAATCAGTTGTCTTTCAAATTCCCTCTGCACGCAATAGGACAGCGGCAGCGCTATGAGTCCCATGCGTTTCCCACCAGCGGAGCTAGTTGGCTAGTTCAAACGTTTGCCAACTTAATAAAAGCTTAACTCGTCACACTGTTCGCCAACAGCAACATCCATCTTATTTGTTTTCAAGTAGCGCCATCAATCATTATGTTAAGCCCACCTAACAACTCTATACACGATTTCATTGGCCTGATTAAGTTTCGATTTCAGGAGCTCACAAGCCAACGGAGAGTTGCTAGACTAGCCCTGGCAGCAAATGTAATTTGCTGCCGCTAGGGGCGCGTCTAGATTTCTAGGCTATCCTTATGTTGGAATGTGCAAAAAAGTACAAACAATCAAGAGGATGCCTTCTTGTATGTGATTTCTGCAACAGTGATACTGCAAACGTGTTGCCTATTGTTGATTTTATGCTGTAGTGTAAAGCATGTCACACAGTAGGCTAGCCTACAGAAAACACGTAATTGATGTGATATAATGATAACTTGTTAAATGTATGCCTACAATGGTTTATTAAACATCACAGTCATTTATTTCGTCAGTCATCATGTTCATGTTAATGAATAGGAAGGACATTTAAACCATAGCCATAAACCAAAATTTCGCGCAATATCTGGCGTGAGTCCCTATGCGTGAGTCACAAGCTCCTCCCAGCTGACTCTGGCAGATCACGTGAACAGTCAGTCAATAAATGTGAATTACGAATAATAATAAAAAGCTTCTACCTAATGTGACTATTTTTTATATAAACTGTAAAAGAAAATACATGTTTCCCAGGACCCAATTCACCCTTCGCTAAGTCCCGCCCTCCTTAGTTACTGTTGCTATGCCTGGCAAGCTCCTCTGTCAAATACAGTTGGAATTTCAGCTGTGAACAAAACCGTTCATGAGTTATTTAAGGAGAAGTCGAATGTTTTTGTTTCATTCGACTCTCCTGGTCAGAATTAATGGAACGAAAGAAACATACCATTTAAGCTATGTACTTGACAACATATCATGAATGGTACTTCAAATAGGTGTTATTTTAAATAGATTGCTGATGGGCTATACATCTTGGTGAATGTCTGTTACAGTAACAACTTTTTGCCGTCATCGTGAAGCGTGTATCTCGCGGTTATGGAAATATCATGCAATATGTCATTTTTTATAGTTACAACAATATGTGTTCCCAATTATATCATGTTTCTATAGTGTAACATGTTATTTCACTGTGTCTTTACATGGGTTAGGGCACCACACATCCAAATAAGTGCCCTTCATGACCCACAGGCCTTCAGTCTCCACAGGTTAACATGGCAAAACTCGAAAAGCTTGTCAAATCTTCCGTGCCTAGTGACGGTTTGCTAAGCCATGATTGGCCTGTGGCGGTTTTCGAGTGTGGTTTAGCGAAGGATGAATTAGGAGGAGGCTCAAGAAATGTGGTAAATTTTGACCACTGTGTGGCGCTATAATCACAGGAAGTATAGTCATTTCAGCAACGCTTTGACATATAAAAACCAAAGTCAGTACATGGGGTCAGGACCCAATAAGGAGGAGGCTCAATTAATTTAATGACCTTTGACCACTAGGGGGCGCTATAATCAAAGGAAGTGGGCTCATATTTCAGCAATGCTTTCACGTATCGAAACCAAACCACCCTCTTCAGTCTCTGACATCACTGCACGACAAGGCAACATTAAGGAAAGCCAACTGCATCTTAGAAGACTCTACCCATGTCCTACACAGAGTTTTGAATGGCTGCCCTCTGGCAGGCGTCTGCGCTGTCCTCTGGCTAGGACTAACAGGAGGAAGGCCACCTTTACTTTTGAGGCTATTCGCCTGTTGAACTTGAATATGCTCCAAGTTCCCTCCTCCTCCATCTCCTGGGACTAACCCCCCCCCCCCCCTTACACTCCTGTCTGTCCTGTTCTTTCTTTGTCTGTCCTGTTCTTTCTTTTGTCCTGTCTTATATGTTGTGTTATGTCTTATATGTTGTGTTATGTCTTATATGGGCTCTATCTTGCACTCAAGCGCAATTGACTTTGCGCAAGTCGCTTTGTGGGCGGAGTGGTCTGTAGTAGCTACATTACTCATGGGTGTGGTTTGGGCGTAACGTGCAATAAACCAATCAGAGTGTCATCTCACATTCCCTTTAACAAAGTTCCATAGCGGATTGCTATTATGATGGCGGATTTGCCAGGCGCAGCCAGGAACGGTTCACAGCGCTATAGTCAGTTGGGAACAGTTTGCTATTGATTTTTCCTCTTGACAAAATGTAATACAGAAATTTCACTTTCCAATGTTTTGGGATCACTCTCACTGAATCACGAGGTTATGAATGCATGGTGATATTTTTGCAATGTAATCTAACATTACCTCACTATAGACAATGCAGATCTTCTGTCAGATAAGCTCTCCTCTCCCGTGCTGCTGCTGGGGCATTTGGGTTAAATGGCATCGGCATGTAGTTCAACATCACGTCTCATTAAGTCCTCTAATATTTCCTAATTTATGTCATCAACATATCCGTGATTCGTGGAAATAAGCACGCTAGATTTATACCTATTTTTTCACATCGGACACCACACTGATTTCCCTCGTGTAGCAATATTTGTCCTTGTAATTATGTATGGTTTGGAGAAATGGGAACTGTGTCGTATAGATGAGAGGAGCAAAGTGCATTGCGCAACACATCTGCCCAAGCACCTTACCATCAGGCAACTCAACAACGAGAAACAGTTTCCAAGTTGACCTAACTTTCCAACTCTGTACAGTATCTCATTAACTGCATGACAGTAGGCTATTTACAATATTTTATGTAAAGTAGAGTTTGTAAACACGTTATCATCAACTTAATGCACGCACAACTTTTGTTTGAGCAGGAGAGAGAATAACAATGAATGGACGCAGCAACTACAGAAATTGTAGCCAAGGCTGCTTGCTGCTTTCTTTTACTATCTATGGTTGCTGGTTAACAGCACATAATAAGCTGATTTAAGCTAATTCACAAACTCAAGACTTCAAGGCCATCATGGATATAAAACGGTTTTTGAAAACAACGAAAGGATGGAGGGAAAATAGCAAAGCTTGGAGGTGCTTGTCAAAACCTTAGCGCAGCTGGAATAATGCTTATAGGCTGATGTTAAAGCGCACACAATGTTTAAAGCCATACACAACGGTAAATTGGAACAAAACTAAAGGTAACTTTAGCCTTTATAGGGCTGTATAAAGTTGTCCAAATTAATAGGTCGTAATTAGCCGTTGTTTTTGTAAAGATATTGCATGTAGATGTACTATATAGGGTACTAAATTTTTAGTTGACTAATGCACGAACAAAACCGGGAAACGGACAAATATTATCAAGGCTTTGAATGTTTCCATCTGTGCACAGGGTGTCTGTAGATCGGTGTGCATAGCATTCATTCCTGCAGGGCCTGGCGATATTCCGGCAGCCTTTTTCAAGGCTGACCTGCTCACTTCAGCTCTGTGCCAGCGCGGGGAAGGCGCACCAGAGGGAGCCAGCGCGCCCCACCAGGAGAGGGACGGGACACGCGTGTGGTTACCGCGTGATGCACCAGGGACCCCTCTGCAACAGTCGGGCCGAGTAAGCAACGAGTTGCCCACCCTAGTGCAGCGCTTGGACTTGGGGAGCCCGTTGCCGAGTCAGAGCAAGGGGATACAAGTGAGTCTCCGTCAAGCCGAACATGCCACTGCGTCGGTGCACGTTGCCAACGCAAGTTGCCCCGATATAAGGGAGACGAGCCATTTGAAACATTCCTGGCTCAAGTACAACTCGCCGCCAACTTCGGGGGGTGGACAGGAGAGGAGACCGGAGTGCCAGTCGCACTGGCTCTTGAGGGCAAAGCACTCCAGGCCCTATTGGATCTACAGCCAGATGAACAAGCGAGCTGGCCAGCGTTGAAAGGAGCACTACAGCGCCGATTTGGTCAGAAAGTTTTTGCTGACGATGCCAGAGACAAGTTGGCCTCACGGAGACGAGACGAGACGGAAGGATTAGGGGCGTACACTGCAGACCTTCGCCTCTATGCCCGCCGGGGCTACCCTTCGTTCCATGCTGTCCAACAGGAGGAGCTGGCGCTCCAGGCGTTCGTCCGGGGCCTGCAGCCTGAGCGATTGAGGGAACATATTCATCTCCGTTCTCTCGATTCGTTGGGTGCAGCTCTCGAAGAGGCAGAGCGGGTTGAACACATCCTCCTGCGATCCGCCGACGGCAGACACCGTATCCGTCAAGCCGACATCAGCGAGAGTGAGGAAGAAGGGGAGGAAGCAGCAGTACGTTTTGCCACCGCAAGCACGTCACAGCGCTCCTGTAGGCTCTCGAAGATAACATCTCGCCGGTCAGATGGGTGCTTCCGCTGCGGCGAACAAGGTCATGTAGCTCACCATTGCCCAGCTCCTTCACCCCTCAACACAGCACCGCGGCAAGTGGGGGCCAGTCAATCTACGTCCCAGTTAACTCATTGAATGCCAAGCTGTTTTCGGAAGCTTTGTCCTAGAGTGCCAGCAATCTAGACCATTGTTGATGATTTTTGTACAGCCACAGCATATTCTGTGTTATAGCTATGAACGCATACAATGGCTCGTTTAAAAGGTGAGACTTTAAGCTCTCAGTGGGTGCAAACCGTGTATTTCTACATGCCTCTGTTCCTGAGAAATCCCAAGCTAAACAGTGGCTAGTTTTCATCAAAATCACTGTTTTTTTCTAGAAATGGAGATAAAACGTCTTTCATGAAATGTTGCCTGTAAACTTTCCGGGAAGTGATCAGCGAGACCTGGCGAGACTGCAACCTAGTGATAGACCCACGAAAATGGCCTGGTTTTGAGCTGACGTGCAAGCGTCACTGATTCGACCCAAAGCGGCAACCGAGTTATGATAAAATGTCCAGATAAAATGTCCAGATTGTGCGTTTTCATGAGTTTTCGATCGTCATATATTTCATTTCCATTCATCACAAAGTTGCCAAAATCACATATAAGGTGTGTTAGATTGTCTAGTTTCGTAATTTTAAAAAAAAGCTAAAAACGTAATATTACGTTTTTGGTACTTAACGCATGGGAAGGAAAAACGTAATATTACGTTTTTAGCACTCAATGAGTTAAACTAGAGGGGGGCGCCACGGAGGGAGGTCTGCCGCTCTCAAGAAATAATTCCTCCCTATGGAAGATGCAGCTTCGAATCGGTTGACTGGGCCGTGTCTACGGGCTGTATATGAACGGTAAGATTGAAGGCGTCCTCTGCCGAGCACTGGTGGATACAGGATCCACCCTCTCCATTATGCGCCCTGGCACGCTGCCAGGTACGGATGACCCCCAAAACAACGGCTGGATAAGCACCAAGATGAGAATAGCAACAGTCACCGGTGAAAAAGCCAAGATGATCGGTCGGAAAGTCTTGGAAATAGAGGTAGCCGGCAAGACAATGTATCATTCGTTCTGGTTAGCTGATATCCACGATGAGTGTATTGTGGGGTTAGATCTGCTGGCGGGGTCAAAGTCAAAGTCTGCTTTATTGTCAATTTCTTCACATGTCAAGACATACAAAGAGATCAAAATTGCGTTTCCTACTATCCCACGGTGGAGACAAGACATATTTTACCAATTAGGTCCACAGACAAACATAATATTCAAGTAAACAATATAAAAAGTAAAAATAAGAAGGCACATACAATGAAGAAATAAGAGCAGCAAAATTTGGTAGAAATTGTGCAATTGTGCATACAGTAGACAGTCAATATAAGTGCAAAAGTCAGGCCAATAAATGGCTGAGGTAGTTTTGTTTGACCTAAGTATGCAAGTGGCATAGTGGTGCAAGTTATGTAAGAGCAGCAGAAGTGTGTTCAGAAGTCTTCAGGACAACAGGACAACAACAACAAGTTGCAAGTGTGCAAGTGTACAAGTGGAGTAGTGCAAGTGGAGTAGTGCAAGGCAGCCATTGTGGGTCTAAAAGTCCAGGATGTTATGTAGCTGAGGGTGGAGGGGGGAGAGGGGGGAGAGAGTTCAGGATCCTAACAGCCTGGTGTATGAAGCTGTTGGTGAGTCTGGTGGTGCGGGAGCGCAGGCTTCTGTACCTCTTCCCATAGGGCAGTAGATCAAACAAATTGTGAGCGGGGTGACTTGCATCACTCACAATTGTGGTCGCCTTGCGGGTGAGGTGGGAGGTGTAAATGTCCTTCAGGGAGGGGAGTGAAGCACCAATAATCCTTCCAGCTGTGTTCACTATGCACTGCAGGGCTTTCCTGTTGTATTCAGTGCAGCTTCCGCCCCATGCGATACAGCTGGAGAGGATGCTCTCAATGGTGCCTCGGTAGAATGTGGTCATGATGGCTGGTGGAGCACTTGCTCGCCTGAGTTTCCGCAGGAATGCGATACAGCTGGAGAGGATGCTCTCAATGGTGCCTCGGTAGAATGTGGTCATGATGGCTGGTGGAGCACTTGCTCGCCTGAGTTTCCGCAGGAAGTACAGGCGGCGCTGAGCTTTCTTCGCCAGTGATGCAGTGTTGGTGGTCCAGGAGAGGTCTTCACTGATGTGCACCCCCAGGAATTTGGTGCTGCTCACTCTCTCCACCACAGCACTGTCGATGGTCAGTAGCAGGTGTTGGGTGTGACCTCTACGGAAGTCAACAACAATCTCCTTGGTCTTGCTGACGTTCAGCAGGAGGTTGTTGTCCCTGCACTATGTGGTCAGAAGGTCGACCTCCAACCTGTATTGAGTCTCGTCGCCCTTGGTGATGAGACCCACCAGAGTTGTGTCGTCAGCAAATTTCACTATGTGGTTGTTGCTGTAGGTTGCAGTGCAATCATGCGTCAGCAGGGTGAAGAGCAGCGGACTGAGCACGCAGCTTTGGGGGGCCCCGTGCTCAGTGTGATGCTGCTTGAGATATTGTTGCCAACACGTACTACTTGAGGCCTCTGACAGAGGAAATCCAGTAGCCAGTTGCAGAGGTAGGTACTGAGTCCCAGTGGGGAGCCACAGTGGATGTGCTCAGACAACAGCTACGTCTGGGCACTGAAGTTGTGACCCTGCAACCTGCCGATGGAGACTGCTTGCTGCTGAAGGGGATCACCGAGGTTACAGCACCAACACGCCATGAAGACAACCCAGCCACCGAGGAAGATGCGTCAGTTGAGAGTCGATGGTGCCATCGGAAAGCAACTACAGGCCCAGCGACAGTGCAGCGAGCCGACGCTTCATTACCGGACAAGGAAAGAAACTCTACGCCAGCCTGTAATCCGCTGCTACCATGCACACAGGAAGCGGCGCCATCAACAGAGACAAGACAGGCTATTGAGGAACTGTTTAAGCGGAGCACCGAAGGACTGGAGCGTAGCCAAAAGGTGCAGCTGAGAGATTTACTGGAACAGTTCACGGACATTTTCGCGGCCAGGGATGAAGAGTGTGTCCGCACTAACTTGGGCCAGCACAACATCGATACAGGAGATGCTCACCCTATTCGTCTCCGTACCCGGCGGCTTCCCTTGGCGAAAAGAGTAGCTGCAGAACAGAAAATTAAAGAAATGGCTGCAGCCGGCGTGAATGAGCCCAGTTACAATATGGGTATCGAATATCGAGTATTGGTTGGAACCGGGACTATCTTTGCGATTTTCCCGGAATCGTTCAAAAGTTAAAATTTTGATTCCTAGTTTCGATTCCCAGTCCGCCGATCAGAAGAAGAAACGGCTGAACACCAATGAAGAAGCGCATAGTTCATAGAATTAAAATTCATGGAGAAGGTCAGACTATTTCATTCAGAAAGCAGGGTTCCCGCGGATCCTTAAATAGTCTTAAATACAACTGAATTTTCGAAAGAGAGGTATTAAATGTGCGTATGGGACCGCCAGCGAGTGCAAGAGAGCGAGTGATGTCTCAATCCAGTTCTGTGTATTTAAAACGCAATTGTATAAGTGAATAGGCTATTAGGCTACGGGAGGAAGTGTAGTGGTTGCAGAGGGAAGATGTTTTTCACGGGTGTGGTTAAAGGAGTGAAAACAGTAATAATACAGTAGGCCTATGTACAAAATAATATGCCTGACATTTTCGTGGTGTAGCTGAGGCCAGAGAGATATACAGGTAGCCTATGTGGAATGAGGAAGCCTACGGTAGAATGAGCGAGAGAAAGAAAGAGCGATAGGTTGGCCATACGTTCGAATTTAGGCCGGACATATGGATTTTAAAAGCCCTGTCCGGCGTCCAGCGCAGCCTCAACGCTCATTTGTTCTCCTTTTTGGAGTTGCGCTTGGCATCTAAAATCGTTGCTCGGACGCAGCATCGTTTCACAAACTATGGACGCGAAGACTGCTGGTCAAATTATGTGCAGTGCTTCACAATCAGGAGGAAATACTGTATATGTTAAGTTGATCTGTTTGCATCTTTCCAGCGTGTGTTGCTGGAAGAAAATATCTGTCTGTTATAATAGCCTACCTGTAATATCTGCCAGCAGCTTGCTTGCCAGCGTTTCCCAGTAGGGCTAGGCCTACTTCGCAAAAGTTGTGAACTATAACCGCAAATTTTTTGAATGTCGGCGACTGGCTACATAAAAAAAATGTGTGTTTATAATACGTGCGTGCTTGAGATGAAACCAGTGGTTTTCAGCAGGATCATGCGAGGAGGACCTGTCTCTTAATTAATTTAAAACAAGTCAATGGTTTTACAATGTTTCAGTCAAGCTTTGGTTGGTTTAAATACAAATGGTATGCAAAATGTAAAGTAGTGGATTAACTTTAATTTGCTGTGCTGCATATTGGACAATAGATGCACATAGTAAATTATATAAAGTAGGCTTATTAAAATATGTAAATAGCTTAGTCTAACTTTGAAAAAAATATTGAAGGGAATCCAGTCCAGTGCACTTTGGCAAGTAGCCTAGGCTACTACAGACACAGGGGAAGAACAGTCAGCCTCAGCAGTAAGCAAAACCAAATATGTACAGCCAGCTTCAAAAGCAAGCAGCCCAGACCCTAAAATTGGGCATTTATAGCTTTGAAGGTAATTCACACACAATTATTTTTCTTTCGCCAAAATATATTTGGTAACTTATGTAGACATCCAAAATGGGGTGGGGGTTAAAATTAGTTAATGCCGTGGTATAGTCTTAAGTTTCATTTAGATGTCTTGAAAAGGTCTTAAAAGTCTTGGAAAATGTGCAGATACCCTGAGAAAGACCGTTGGTTAGCTAGCTCATTTAAAATATCCTAAACTTTTTTTGACCCAGCCTCTTAAAAAAATCGGAATCGAGAATCACTAAGAATCGAAATAAGAAATCGAAATAAGAAATCAGAATTGGAATCGGAATCGTTCAAATTCAAACGATACCCAACCCTAGTAACAGTCCATGGGCTGCTCCTGTGGTGCTAGTAAAAAAAAAAGACGGTTCATTATGGTTTTGCGTGGACTATCGCCGCCTGAATGAAGTTACTCGAAAAGACTGTTATCCGTTGCCTCGTATCGATACTCTGGACTACATTGCAGGCTCAAAGTGGTTTAGCTCATTAGACCTCCGCTGCGGATATTGGCAGTTAGAGCTGACGCCCGAAGCACGGCCAAAGACTGCATTCTCCATTAGCGAGCGACTATGGCAGTTTAAAGTCCTACCATAAGGACTTTGCAACGGGCCAGTCAGTTTTGAACGATTAATGGAGAGAGTCTTGGCGAAAATTCCAAAGAACCATTGTGTAGTCTTTCTGGATGACATACTTACGCACGCAGTGGACTCAGCTCTCAATAATCTGCTTGAGGTGTTCAATGCTATCCGACAAGCCAACCTGCATTTACACCCCAAGAAATATCACCTGCTTCGGCGAGAGACAGTTTTGGCCATGTAGTCGGGGCAGGGGGTGTGTCGACTGACCCAGCTAAAGTGACAGCGGTGAGAGAATGGCCGGTGCCGCGGAACATCTGAGAACTGCGGAGTTTCTTGGGGCTGGCGTCTTATTACAGGCATTTTGTCTGTAACTTCTCCACCATCGCCAACCCAAAAGGACACCTGTTCCAGTGGAGCGAGGACTGCGATACAGCATTCAACAGCCTCAGGAAGGCGCTCACCGAATCCCCGGTGCTCGCATTCCCTGATTCCAACAAACCATTCATCCTAGACACCGACGCCAGTAACGTGGGTGTCGGTGCTGTGTTGTCACTCTCGCCTCTGAACTCGGAGGTGAAGGCACTCCATTCACAATGGCCCTGTTTCGTGGAGCAAGGGGGGGCTGTTGTACAGACGATGGCACGCTCCAGGTGGACAATGTGAAACACTCCAGCTACTTGTGCCTGCTTGTCTACGGCGGCGAGTCCTTTGCCTGGTCAGTGGCTCGCTGGGGGCAGGTCACTTCGGCATCTCCAAAACACTGCACCGGCTGCGGTCCCGGTTTTACTGGCCGGGATGTCGGCAGGGATGTCGGCAGGACGTGGAGATGCATGTCCACCGTTGCAATTACTGTACAGCTAAGAAAGGACCAACCCGTTGCTCACATGCACCCCTACAACAGTACCAGGTGGGCACACCTATGGAAAGGGTAGCAGTGGACATTATGGGCCCGTTTCCTGTCACTGAGGCTGGGAATCGTTATGTGTTAGTGGCAATGGACTACTTTACAAAGTGGCCGGAAGCATATGCAGTTCCGGACCAGAGCGCTGCTACCAATGCAGACCGGCTGGTGAAGGAAATGTTTTGCCGGTTTGGTGTGCCTGAGGAGCTACATAGTGACCAGGGGCGTAACTTTGAGGCTGATACGTTCAAAGAAGTGTGCCGGCTGCTGGGGGTCAGAAAAACGCGGACTACGCCTTTGCACCCACAGAGCAACGGGCTGGTCGAGCGGTTTAACCGCACGTTGGCTATTCAGCTCGCTATTTTGACACGCCGCCGGCAGCAGGACTGGGACCTCTATCTGCCCCTGGTCCTATGGGCATACAGGACGGCAGTACAAGAGTCAACGCGGTGCACCCCCGCGGCTTTAATGTTTGGAAGAGAACTCCATACCCCGGTGGACCTGGTGTTTGGGCCAGGTGCCTGGTCGCGCGGGACTAGAATATTTCCATAATCTACGAGAACGGCTGCAGGAGGTGCATGAACTGGCGAGAGAACATTTGATGGCAGCAGGCGCTCGCCAAAAGCGAGCTTATGACACCCGTTGCAGTGGAGAGGACTTTGCAGCTGGGGACCAGGTATGGCTGTTTTGTCCTGAGCATAAAAAGGGAATTTCGCCCAAGCTAACTAGCCAGTGGGTAGGGCCGTGCCCTGTACTAGCAAGACTGTCTGAGGTAGTCTATCG